>NC_066582.1:419752175-419959056 GCF_024323335.1 Lathyrus oleraceus | reverse complement strand
CATTATATAAATGAGATTATATTTACAAGAAATAAAACCTATATTTTTCTATTTTTATATGTAAATATACATATTACAACCTCATTATATAAATGAGATTATATTTACAAGAAATAAAACCTATACTTTCTCATTTTTATATGTAAATATACATATTACAACCTCATTATATAAATGAGATTATATTTACAAATAATAAAACCTATACTTTCTCATTTTTATATGTAAATATACATATTACAACCTCATTATATAAATGAGATTATATTTACAATAATAAAACCTATACTTTCTCATTTTTATATGTAAATATACATATTACAACCTCATTATATAAATGAGATTATATTTACAAAAATAAAACCTATACTTTCTCATTTTTATATGTAAATATACATATTACAACCTCATTATATAAATGAGATTATATTTACAAGAAATAAAACCTATACTTTCTCATTTTATATGTAAATATACATATTACAACCTCATTATATAAATGAGATTATATTTACAAGAAATAAAACCTATCTTTCTCATTTTTATATGTAAATATATATTACAACCTCATTATATAAATGAGATTATATTTACAAGAAATAAAACCTATACTTTCTCATTTTATATGTAAATATACATATTACAACCTCATTATATAAATGAGATTATATTTACAAGAAATAAAACTATACTTTCTCATTTTTATATGTAAATATACATATTACAACCTCATTATATAAATGAGATTATATTTGAAAAATAAAAACCTATACTTTCTCATTTTTATATGTAAATATACATATTACAACCTCATTATATAAATGAGATTATATTTAAAAATAAAACCTATACTTTCTCATTTTTATATGTAAATATACATATTACAACCTCATTATATAAATGAGATTATATTACAAGAAATAAAAACCTATACTTTCTCATTTTTATATGTAAATATACATATTACAACCTCATTATATAAATGAGATTATATTTACAAGAAATAAAACCTATATTCTCATTTTTATATGTAAATATACATATTACAACTCATTATATAAATGAGATTATATTACAAAAATAAAACCTATACTTTCTCATTTTTATATGTAAATATACATATTACAACCTCATTATATAAATGAGATTATATTTACAATAATAAAAACCTATACTTTCTCATTTTTATATGTAAATATACATATTACAACCTCATTATATAAATGAGATTATATTTACAAGAAATAAAACCTATACTTTCTCATTTTTATATGTAAATATACATATTATTACAACATTATATAAATGAGATTATATTTACAAGAAATAAAAACCTATACTTTCTCATTTTTATATGTAAATATACATATTACAACCTCATTATATAAATGAGATTATATTTACAAGAAATAAAACCTATATTCTCATTTTTATATGTAAAATATACATATTACAACCTCATTATATAAATGAGATTATATTTACAAGAAATAAAACCTATACTTTCTCATTTTTATATGTAAATATACATATTACAACCTCATTATATAAATGAGATTATATTTACAAGAAATAAAACCTATACTTTCTCATTTTTATATGTAAATATACATATTACAACCTCATTATATAAATGAGATTATATTTACAAGAAATAAAACCTATACTTTCTCATTTTTATATGTAAATATACATATTACAACCTCATTATATAAATGAGATTATATTTACAAGAAATAAAACCTATACTTTCTCATTTTTATATGTAAATATACATATTACAACCTCATTATATAAATGAGATTATATTACAAGAAATAAAACCTATACTTTCTCATTTTATATGTAAATATACATATTACAACCTCATTATATAAATGAGATTATATTTACAAGAAATAAAACCTATACTTTCTCATTTTTATATGTAAATATTACATTACAACCTCATTATATAAATGAGATTATATTTACAAGAAATAAAACCTATACTTTCTCATTTTATATGTAAATATACATATTACAACCTCATTATATAAATGAGATTATATTTACAAAAAATAAAACCTATACTTTCTCATTTTATATGTAAATATACATATTACAACCTCATTATATAAATGAGATTATATTTACAAGAAATAAAACCTATACTTCTCATTTTATATGTAAATATACATATTACAACCTCATTATAAAATGAGATTATATTTACAAGAAATAAAACCTATACTTTCTCATTTTATATGTAAATATACATATTACAACCTCATTATATAAATGAGATTATATTTACAAGAAATAAAACCTATACTTTCTCATTTTTATATGTAAATATACATATTACAACCTCATTATAAAAATGAGATTATATTTACAAGAAATAAAACCTATACTTTCTCATTTTTATATGTAAATATACATATTACAACCTCATTATATAAATGAGATTATATTTACAAGAAATAAAACCTATACTTTCTCATTTTTATATGTAAATATACATATTACAACCTCATATATAAATGAGATTATATTTACAAGAAATAAAACCTATACTTTCTCATTTTTATATGTAAATATACATATTACAACCTCATTATATAAATGAGATTATATTTAAAATAAATAAAACCTATACTTTCTCATTTTTATATGTAAATATACATATTACAACCTCATTATATAAATGAGATTATATTTACAAGAAATAAAACCTATACTTTCTCATTTTTATATGTAAATATACATATTACAACCTCATTATATAAATGAGATTATATTTACAAGAAATAAAACCTATACTTTCTCATTTTTATATGTAAATATACATATTACAACCTCATTATATAAATGAGATTATATTACAAGAAATAAAACCTATACTTTCTCATTTTATATGTAAATATACATATTACAACCTCATTATATAAATGAGATTATATTTACAAGAAATAAAACCTATACTTTCTCATTTTTATATGTAAATATACATATTACAACCTCATTATATAAATGAGATTATATTTGAAAAATAAAACCTATACTTTCTCATTTTTATATGTAAATATACATATTACAACCTCATTATATAAATGAGATTATATTTACAAATAATAAAACCTATACTTTCTCATTTTTATATGTAAATATACATATTACAACCTCATTATATAAATGAGATTATATTTACAAGAAATAAAACCTATACTTTCTCATTTTTATATAAATATACATATTACAACCTCATTATATAAATGAGATTATATTTACAAGAAATAAAACCTATACTTTCTCATTTTTATATGTAAATATACATATTACAACCTCATTATATAAATGAGATTATATTTACAAGAAATAAAACTATACTTTCTCATTTTTATATGTAAATATACATATTACAACCTCATTATATAAATGAGATTATATTTACAAGAAATAAAACTATACTTTCTCATTTTTATATGTAAATATACATATTACAACCTCATTATATAAATGAGATTATATTTACAAGAAATAAAACCTATACTTTCTCATTTTTATATGTAAATATACATATTACAACCTCATTATATAAATGAGATTATATTTAACAAATAAAACCTATACTTTCTCATTTTATATGTAAATATACATATTACAACCTCATTATATAAATGAGATTATATTTACAAAAATAAAACCTATACTTTCTCATTTTTATATGTAAATATATACATATTACAACCTCATTATATAAATGAGATTATATTTACAAGAAATAAAACCTATACTTTCTCATTTTTATATGTAAATATACATATTACAACCTCATTATATAAATGAGATTATATTTACAAGAAATAAAACCTATACTTTCTCATTTTTATATGTAAATATACATATTACAACCTCATTATATAAATGAGATTATATTTACAAAATAATAAAACCTATACTTTCTCATTTTTATATGTAAATATACATATTACAACCTCATTATATAAATGAGATTATATTTACAAAAATAAAACCTATACTTTCTCATTTTTATATGTAAATATACATATTACAACCTCATTATATAAATGAGATTATATTTACAAGAAATAAAACCTATACTTTCTCATTTTTATATGTAAATATACATATTACAACCTCATTATAAATGAGATTATATTTACAAGAAATAAAACCTATACTTTCTCATTTTTATAGTAAATATACATATTACAACCTCATTATATAAATGAGATTATATTTACAAAAATAAACCTATACTTTCTCATTTTATATGTAAATATACATATTACAACCTCATTATATAAATGAGATTATATTTACAAGAAATAAAACCTATACTTTCTCATTTTATATGTAAATATACATATTACAACCTCATTATAAATGAGATTATATTTACAAGAAATAAAACCTATACTTTCTCATTTTATATGTAAATATACATATTACAACCTCATTATATAAATGAGATTATATTTACAAGAAATAAAACCTATACTTTCTCATTTTATATGTAAATATACATATTACAACCTCATTATATAAATGAGATTATATTTAAAATAATAAAACCTATACTTTCTCATTTTATATGTAAATATACATATTACAACCTCATTATATAAATGAGATTATATTTACAAATAATAAAACCTATACTTTCTCATTTTATATGTAAATATACATATTACAACCTCATTATATAAATGAGATTATATTTACAAAAATAAAACCTATACTTTCTCATTTTATATGTAAATATACATATTACAACCTCATTATATAAATGAGATTATATTTACAAGAAATAAAACCTATATTTTCTCATTTTATATGTAAATATACATATTACAACCTCATTATATAAATGAGATTATATTTACAAGAAATAAAACCTATACTTTCTCATTTTATATGTAAATATACATATTACAACCTCATTATATAAATGAGATTATATTTACAAGAAATAAAACCTATACTTTCTCATTTTTATATGTAAATATACATATTACAAACCTTATATATAAATGAGATTATATTACAAAAAATAAAACCTATATTTCTCATTTTTATATGTAAATATACATATTACAACCTCATTATATAAATGAGATTATATTTACAAGAAATAAAACCTATACTTTCTCATTTTTATATGTAAATATACATATTACAACCTCATTATAAAATGAGATTATATTTAAAATAATAAACCTATACTTTCTCATTTTTATATGTAAATATACATATTACAACCTCATTATATAAATGAGATTATATTTACAAAAATAAAACCTATACTTTCTCATTTTTATATGTAAATATACATATTACAACCTCATTATATAAATGAGATTATATTTACAAATAATAAAACCTATACTTTCTCATTTTATATGTAAATATACATATTACAACCTCATTATATAAATGAGATTATATTTACAAGAAATAAAACCTATACTTTCTCATTTTTATATGTAAATATACATATTACAACCTCATTATATAAATGAGATTATATTTACAAGAAATAAAACCTATACTTTCTCATTTTTATATGTAAATATATATTACAACCTCATTATATAAATGAGATTATATTTACAAGAAATAAAACCTATACTTTCTCATTTTTATATGTAAATATACATATTACAACCTCATTATATAAATGAGATTATATTTACAAGAAATAAAACCTATACTTTCTCATTTTTATATGTAAATATACATATTACAACCTCATTATATAAATGAGATTATATTTAAAAAATAAAACCTATACTTTCTCATTTTTATATGTAAATATACATATTACAACCTCATTATATAAATGAGATTATATTACAAGAAATAAAACCTATACTTTCTCATTTTTATATGTAAATATACATATTACAACCTCATTATATAAATGAGATTATATTTAAAAATATAAAACCTATACTTTCTCATTTTTATATGTAAATATACATATTACAACCTCATTATATAAATGAGATTATATTTACAAATAATAAAACCTATACTTTCTCATTTTTATATGTAAATATACATATTACAACCTCATTATATAAATGAGATTATATTTACAAATAATAAAACCTATACTTTCTCATTTTTATATGTAAATATACATATTACAACCTTATATATAATGAGATTATATTTACAAGAAATAAAACCTATACTTTCTCATTTTTATATGTAAATATACATATTACAACCTCATTATATAAATGAGATTATATTTACAAGAAATAAAACCTATACTTTCTCATTTTTATATGTAAATATACATATTACAACCTCATTATATAAATGAGATTATATTTACAAGAAATAAAACCTATACTTTCTCATTTTATATGTAAATATACATATTACAACCTCATTATATAAATGAGATTATATTTACAAGAAATAAAACCTATATTTTCTCATTTTTATATGTAAATATACATATTACAACCTCATTATATAAATGAGATTATATTTACAAGAAATAAACCATACTTTCTCATTTTTATATGTAAATATACATATTACAACCTCATTATATAAATGAGATTATATTTGAAAATAATAAAACCTATACTTTCTCATTTTTATATGTAAATATACATATTACAACCTCATTATATAAATGAGATTATATTTACAAATAATAAAACCTATACTTTCTCATTTTTATATGTAAATATACATATTACAACCTCATTATATAAATGAGATTATATTTACAAATAATAAAACCTATACTTTCTCATTTTTATATGTAAATATACATATTACAACCTCATTATATAAATGAGATTATATTTACAAGAAATAAAACCTATACTTTCTCATTTTTATATGTAAATATACATATTACAACCTCATTATATAAATGAGATTATATTTACAAGAAATAAAACCTATACTTTCTCATTTTTATATGTAAATATACATATTACAACCTCATTATATAAATGAGATTATATTTACAAGAAATAAAACCTATACTTTCTCATTTTTATATGTAAATATACATATTACAACCTCATTATATAAATGAGATTATATTTACAAGAAATAAAACCTATACTTTCTCATTTTTATATGTAAATATACATATTACAACCTCATTATATAAATGAGATTATATTTGAAAATAATAAAACCTATACTTTCTCATTTTTATATGTAAATATACATATTACAACCTCATTATATAAATGAGATTATATTTACAAATAATAAAACCTATACTTTCTCATTTTTATATGTAAATATACATATTACAACCTCATTATATAAATGAGATTATATTTACAAGAAATAAAACCTATACTTTCTCATTTTATATGTAAATATACATATTACAACCTCATTATATAAATGAGATTATATTTACAAGAAATAAAACCTATACTTTCTCATTTTTATATGTAAATATACATATTACAACCTCATTATATAAATGAGATTATATTTACAAAAATAAAACCTATATTTCTCATTTTTATATGTAAATATACATATTACAACCTCATTATATAAATGAGATTATATTTACAAATAATAAAACCTATACTTTCTCATTTTTATATGTAAATATACATATTACAACCTCATTATATAAATGAGATTATATTTACAAGAAATAAAACCTATACTTTCTCATTTTTATATGTAAATATACATATTACAACCTCATTATATAAATGAGATTATATTTACAAGAATAAAACCTATACTTTCTCATTTTTATATGTAAATATACATATTACAACCTCATTATATAAATGAGATTATATTTACAAGAAATAAAACCTATACTTTCTCATTTTTATATGTAAATAAACATATTACAACCTCATTATATAAATGAGATTATATTTACAAGAAATAAAACCTATACTTTCTCATTTTTATATGTAAATATACATATTACAACCTCATTATATAAATGAGATTATATTTACAAGAAATAAAACCTATACTTTCTCATTTTTATATGTAAATATACATATTACAACCTCATTATATAAATGAGATTATATTTACAAGAAATAAAACCTATACTTTCTCATTTTTATATGTAAATATACATATTACAACCTCATTATATAAATGAGATTATATTTAAAATAATAAAACCTATACTTTCTCATTTTTATATGTAAATATACATATTACAACCTCATTATATAAATGAGATTATATTTACAAAAATAAAACCTATACTTTCTCATTTTTATATGTAAATATACATATTACAACCTCATTATATAAATGAGATTATATTTACAAATAATAAAACCTATACTTTCTCATTTTTATATGTAAATATACATATTACAACCTCATTATATAAATGAGATTATATTTACAAGAAATAAAACCTATATTTCTCATTTTATATGTAAATATACATATTACAACCTCATTATATAAATGAGATTATATTTACAAGAAATAAAACTATACTTTCTCATTTTTATATGTAAATATACATATTACAACCTCATTATATAAATGAGATTATATTTACAAGAAATAAAACCTATACTTTCTCATTTTTATATGTAAATATACATATTACAACCTCATTATATAAATGAGATTATATTTACAAGAAATAAAACCTATACTTCTCATTTTATATGTAAATATACATATTACAACCTCATTATATAAATGAGATTATATTTGAAAATAATAAAACCTATACTTTCTCATTTTTATATGTAAATATACATATTACAACCTCATTATATAAATGAGATTATATTTACAAATAATAAAACCTATACTTTCTCATTTTTATATGTAAATATACATATTACAACCTCATTATATAAATGAGATTATATTTACAAGAAATAAAACCTATACTTTCTCATTTTTATATGTAAATATACATATTACAACCTCATTATATAAATGAGATTATATTTACAAGAAATAAAACCTATACTTTCTCATTTATATATGTAAATATACATATTACAACCTCATTATATAAATGAGATTATATTTACAAATAATAAAACCTATACTTTCTCATTTTTATATGTAAATATACATATTACAACCTCATTATATAAATGAGATTATATTTACAAATAATAAAACCTATACTTTCTCATTTTTATATGTAAATATACATATTACAACCTCATTATATAAATGAGATTATATTTACAAGAAATAAAACCTATACTTTCTCATTTTTATATGTAAATATACATATTACAACCTCATTATATAAATGAGATTATATTTACAAGAAATAAAACCTATACTTTCTCATTTTATATGTAAATATACATATTACAACCTCATTATATAAATGAGATTATATTTACAAGAAATAAAACCTATATTTTCTCATTTTTATATGTAAATATACATATTACAACCTCATTATATAAATGAGATTATATTTACAAGAAATAAAACCTATACTTTCTCATTTTTATATGTAAATATACATATTACAACCTCATTATATAAATGAGATTATATTTACAAGAAATAAAACCTATACTTTCTCATTTTTATATGTAAATATACATATTACAACCTCATTATATAAATGAGATTATATTTACAAGAATAAAACCTATACTTTCTCATTTTATATGTAAATATACATATTACAACCTCATTATATAAATGAGATTATATTTACAAGAAATAAAACCTATACTTTCTCATTTTTATATGTAAATATACATATTACAACCTCATTATATAAATGAGATTATATTTACAAGAAATAAAACCTATACTTTCTCATTTTTATATGTAAATATACATATTACAACCTCATTATATAAATGAGATTATATTTGAAAATAATAAAACCTATACTTTCTCATTTTTATATGTAAATATACATATTACAACCTCATTATATAAAACCTATACTTTCTCATTTTTATATGTAAATATACATATTACAACCTCATTATATAAATGAGATTATATTTACAAGAAATAAAACCTATACTTTCTCATTTTTATATGTAAATATACATATTACAACCTCATTATATAAATGAGATTATATTTACAAGAAATAAAACCTATACTTTCTCATTTTTATATGTAAATATACATATTACAACCTCATTATATAAATGAGATTATATTTACAAGAAATAAAACCTATACTTTCTCATTTTTATATGTAAAATACATATTACAACCTCATTATATAAATGAGATTATATTTAAAATAATAAAACCTATACTTTCTCATTTTATATGTAAATATACATATTACAACCTCATTATATAAATGAGATTATATTTACAAATAATAAAACCTATACTTTCTCATTTTATATGTAAATATACATATTACAACCTCATTATATAAATGAGATTATATTTGAAAATAATAAAACCTATATTTCTCATTTTATATGTAAATATACATATTACAACCTCATTATATAAATGAGATTATATTTACAAGAAATAAAACCTATACTTTCTCATTTTTATATGTAAATATACATATTACAACCTCATTATATAAATGAGATTATATTTACAAGAAATAAAACCTATACTTTCTCATTTTTATATGTAAATATACATATTACAACCTCATTATATAAATGAGATTATATTTACAAGAAATAAAACCTATACTTTCTCATTTTTATATGTAAATATACATATTACAACCTCATTATATAAATGAGATTATATTTACAAGAAATAAAACCTATATTTCTCATTTTTATATGTAAATATACATATTACAACCTCATTATTTAAATGAGATTATATTTAGAAGAAATAAAACCTATACTTTCTCATTTTATATGTAAATATACATATTACAACCTCATTATATAAATGAGATTATATTTAAAATAATAAAACCTATACTTTCTCATTTTTATATGTAAATATACATATTACAACCTCATTAAATAATAAAACCTATACTTTCTCATTTTTATATGTAAATATACATATTACAACCTCATTATATAAATGAGATTATATTTACAAGAAATAAAACCTATACTTTCTCATTTTTATATGTAAATATACATATTACAACCTCATTATATAAATGAGATTATATTTACAAGAAATAAAACCTATACTTTCTCATTTTTATATGTAAATATACATATTACAACCTCATTTATAAATGAGATTATATTTACAAGAAATAAACCTATACTTTCTCATTTTTATATGTAAATATACATATTACAACCTCATTATATAAATGAGATTATATTTACAAGAAATAAAACCTATACTTTCTCATTTTTATATGTAAATATACATATTACAACCTCATTATATAAATGAGATTATATTTAAAAAAATAAAACCTATACTTTCTCATTTTTATATGTAAATATACATATTACAACCTCATTATATAAATGAGATTATATTTACAAGAAATAAAACCTATACTTTCTCATTTTATATGTAAATATACATATTACAACCTCATTATATAAATGAGATTATATTTACAAGAAATAAAACCTATACTTTCTCATTTTATATGTAAATATACATATTACAACCTCATTATATAAATGAGATTATATTTAAAATAATAAAACCTATACTTTCTCATTTTATATGTAAATATACATATTACAACCTCATTATATAAATGAGATTATATTTACAAGAAATAAAACCTATACTTCTCATCATTTTATATGTAAATATACATATTACAACCTCATTATATAAATGAGATTATATTTACAAGAAATAAAACCTATACTTTCTCATTTTTATATGTAAATATACATATTACAACCTCATTATATAAATGAGATTATATTTGAAAATAATAAAACCTATACTTTCTCATTTTTATATGTAAATATACATATTACAACCTCATTATATAAATGAGATTATATTTACAAGAAATAAAACCTATACTTTCTCATTTTTATATGTAAATATACATATTACAACCTCATTATATAAATGAGATTATATTTACAAGAAATAAAACCTATACTTTCTCATTTTTATATGTAAATATACATATTACAACCTCATTATATAAATGAGATTATATTTGAAAATAATAAAACCTATACTTTCTCATTTTATATGTAAATATACATATTACAACCTCATTATATAAATGAGATTATATTTACAAGAAATAAAACCTATACTTTCTCATTTTTATATGTAAATATACATATTACAACCTCATTATATAAATGAGATTATATTTACAAGAAATAAAACCTATACTTTCTCATTTTATATGTAAATATACATATTACAACCTCATTATATAAATGAGATTATATTTGAAAATAATAAAACCTATACTTTCTCATTTTTATATGTAAATATACATATTACAACCTCATTATATAAATGAGATTATATTTACAAGAAATAAAACCTATACTTCTCATTTTTATATGTAAATATACATATTACAACCTCATTATATAAATGAGATTATATTTACAAGAAATAAAACCTATACTTTCTCATTTTTATATGTAAATATACATATTACAACCTCATTATATAAATGAGATTATATTTGAAAATAATAAAACCTATACTTTCTCATTTTTATATGTAAATATACATATTACAACCTCATATATAAAACCTATACTTCTCATTTTTATATGTAAATATACATATTACAACCTCATTATATAAATGAGATTATATTTACAAGAAATAAAACCTATACTTTCTCATTTTATATGTAAATATACATATTACAACCTCATTATATAAATGAGATTATATTTACAAGAAATAAAACCTATACTTTCTCATTTTTATATGTAAATATACATATTACAACCTCATTATATAAATGAGATTATATTTACAAGAAATAAAACCTATACTTTCTCATTTTTATATGTAAATATACATATTACAACCTCATTATATAAATGAGATTATATTTGAAAATAATAAAACCTATACTTTCTCATTTTTATATGTAAATATACATATTACAACCTCATTATATAAATGAGATTATATTTACAAATAATAAAACCTATACTTTCTCATTTTATATGTAAATTTACATATTACAACCTCATTATATAAATGAGATTATATTTGAAAATAATAAAACCTATACTTTCTCATTTTTATATGTAAATATACATATTACAACCTCATTATATAAATGAGATTATATTTACAAGAAATAAAACCTATACTTTCTCATTTTTATATGTAAATATACATATTACAACCTCATTATATAAATGAGATTATATTTACAAGAAATAAAACCTATACTTTCTCATTTTTATATGTAAATATACATATTACAACCTCATTATATAAATGAGATTATATTTACAAGAATTAAAACCTATACTTTCTCATTTTTATATGTAAATATACATATTACAACCTCATTATATAAATGAGATTATATTTACAAGAAATAAAACCTATATTTTCTCATTTTTATATGTAAATATACATATTACAACCTCATTATATAAATGAGATTATATTTACAAGAAATAAAACCTATACTTTCTCATTTTTATATGTAAATATACATATTACAACCTCATTATATAAATGAGATTATATTTAAAATAATAAAACCTATACTTTCTCATTTTTATATGTAAATATACATATTACAACCTCATTATATAAAACCTATACTTTCTCATTTTATATGTAAATATACATATTACAACCTCATTATATAAATGAGATTATATTTACAAGAAATAAAACCTATACTTTCTCATTTTATATGTAAATATACATATTACAACCTCATTATATAAATGAGATTATATTTACAAGAAATAAAACCTATACTTTCTCATTTTTATATGTAAATATACATATTACAACCTCATTATATAAATGAGATTATATTTACAAGAAATAAAACCTATACTTTCTCATTTTATATGTAAATATACATATTACAACCTCATATATAAATGAGATTATATTTACAAGAAATAAAACCTATACTTTCTCATTTTATATGTAAATATACATATTACAACCTCATTATATAAATGAGATTATATTTGAAAATAATAAAACCTATACTTTCTCATTTTTATATTAAATATACATATTACAACCTCATTATATAAATGAGATTATATTTACAAGAAATAAAACCTATATTTCTCATTTTTATATGTAAATATACATATTACAACCTCATTATTTAAATGAGATTATATTTAGAAGAAATAAAACCTATACTTTCTCATTTTTATATGTAAATATACATATTACAACCTCATTATATAAATGAGATTATATTTAAAATAATAAAACCTATACTTTCTCATTTTTATATGTAAATATACATATTACAACCTCATTATATAAATGAGATTATATTTACAAGAAATAAAACCTATACTTTCTCATTTTTATATGTAAATATACATATTACAACCTCATTATATAATGAGATTATATTTACAAGAAATAAAACCTATACTTTCTCATTTTTATATGTAAATATACATATTACAACCTCATTATATAAATGAGATTATATTTGAAAATAATAAAACCTATACTTTCTCATTTTTATATTTAAATATACATATTACAACCTCATTATATAAATGAGATTATATTTACAAGAAATAAAACCTATACTTTCTCATTTTTATATGTAAATATACATATTACAACCTCATTATATAAATGAGATTATATTTACAAGAAATAAAACCTATACTTTCTCATTTTTATATGTAAATATACATATTACAACCTCATTATATAAATGAGATTATATTTGAAAATAATAAAACCTATACTTTCTCATTTTTATATGTAAATATACATATTACAACCTCATTATATAAATGAGATTATATTTACAAGAAATAAAACCTATACTTTCTCATTTTTATATGTAAATATACATATTACAACCTCATTATATAAATGAGATTATATTTACAAGAAATAAAACCTATACTTTCTCATTTTCATATGTAAATATACATATTACAACCTCATTATATAAATGAGATTATATTTGAAAATAATAAAACCTATACTTTCTC
Source organism: Lathyrus oleraceus (assembly GCF_024323335.1). Classification (NCBI taxonomy): domain Eukaryota; kingdom Viridiplantae; phylum Streptophyta; class Magnoliopsida; order Fabales; family Fabaceae; genus Lathyrus; species Lathyrus oleraceus. Next base: position 419,943,970 of record NC_066582.1, on the reverse strand, counting down.
ATTTTTATATGTAAATATACATATTACAACCTCATTATATAAATGAGATTATATTTACAAGAAATAAAACCTATACTTTCTCATTTTTATATGTAAATTTACATATTACAACCTCATTATAAAAATGAGATTATATTTACAAGAAATAAAACCTATACTTTCTCATTTTTATATGTAAATATACATATTACAACCTCATTATATAAATGAGATTATATTTGAAAATAATAAAACCTATACTTTCTCATTTTTATATGTAAATATACATATTACAACCTCATTATATAAAACCTATACTTTCTCATTTTTATATGTAAATATACATATTACAACCTTATTATATAAATGAGATTATATTTACAAGAAATAAAACCTATACTTTCTCATTTTTATATGTAAATATACATATTACAACCTCATTATATAAATGAGATTATATTTACAAGAAATAAAACCTATATTTTCTCATTTTTATATGTAAATATACATATTACAACCTCATTATATAAATGAGATTATATTTACAAGAAATAAAACCTATACTTTCTCATTTTTATATGTAAATTACATATTACAACCTCATTATATAAATGAGATTATATTTGAAAATAATAAAACCTATACTTTCTCATTTTTATATGTAAATATACATATTACAACCTCATTATATAAATGAGATTATATTTACAAATAATAAAACCTATACTTTCTCATTTTTATATGTAAATTTACATATTACAACCTCATTATATAAATGAGATTATATTTGAAAATAATAAAACCTATATTTTCTCATTTTTATATGTAAATATACATATTACAACCTCATTATATAAATGAGATTATATTTACAAGAAATAAAACCTATACTTTCTCATTTTTATATGTAAATATACATATTACAACCTCATTATATAAATGAGATTATATTTACAAGAAATAAAACCTATACTTTCTCATTTTTATATGTAAATATACATATTACAACCTCATTATATAAATGAGATTATATTTACAAGAATAAAACCTATATTTTCTCATTTTTATATGTAAATATACATATTACAACCTCATTATATAAATGAGATTATATTTACAAGAAATAAAACCTATATTTTCTCATTTTTATATGTAAATATACATATTACAACCTCATTATATAAATGAGATTATATTTACAAGAAATAAAACCTATACTTTCTCATTTTTATATGTAAATATACATATTACAACCTCATTATATAAATGAGATTATATTTGAAAATAATAAAACCTATACTTTCTCATTTTTATATGTAAATATACATATTACAACCTCATTATATAAACCTATACTTTCTCATTTTTATATGTAAATATACATATTACAACCTCATTATATAAATGAGATTATATTTACAAGAAATAAAACCTATACTTTCTCATTTTTATATGTAAATATACATATTACAACCTTATTATATAAATGAGATTATATTTACAAGAAATAAAACCTATACTTTCTAATTTTTATATTTAAATATACATATTACAACCTCATTATATAAATGAGATTATATTTACAAGAAATAAAACCTATATTTTCTCATTTTTATATGTAAATATACATATTACAACCTCATTATATAAATGAGATTATATTTACAAGAAATAAAACCTATACTTTCTCATTTTCATATGTAAATATACATATTACAACCTCATTATATAAATGAGATTATATTTGAAAATAATAAAACCTATACTTTCTCATTTTCATATGTAAATATACATATTACAACCTTATTATATAAATGAGATTATATTTACAAGAAATAAAACCTATACTTTCTCATTTTTATATGTAAATATACATATTACAACCTCATTATATAAATGAGATTATATTTACAAGAAATAAAACCTATACTTTCTAATTTTTATATTTAAATATACATATTACAACCTCATTATATAAATGAGATTATATTTACAAGAAATAAAACCTATATTTTCTCATTTTTATATGTAAATATACATATTACAACCTCATTATATAAATGAGATTATATTTACAAGAAATAAAACCTATACTTTCTCATTTTCATATGTAAATATACATATTACAACCTCATTATATAAATGAGATTATATTTGAAAATAATAAAACCTATACTTTCTCATTTTCATATGTAAATATACATATTACAACCTCATTATATAAATGAGATTATATTTACAAATAATAAAACCTATATTTTCTCATTTTTATATGTAAATATACATATTACAACCTCATTATATAAATGAGATTATATTTACAATAAATAAAACCTATACTTTCTCATTTTTATATGTAAATATACATATTACAACCTCATTATATAAATGAGATTATATTTACAAGAAATAAAACCTATATTTTCTCATTTTTATATGTAAATATACATATTACAACCTCATTATATAAATGAGATTATATTTACAAGAAATAAAACCTATACTTTCTCATTTTTATATGTAAATATACATATTACAACCTCATTATATAAATGAGATTATATTTACAAAAAATAAAACCTATACTTTCTCATTTTTATATGTAAATATACATATTACAACCTCATTATATAAATGAGATTATATTTACAAGAAATAAAACCTATACTTTCTCATTTTTATATGTAAATATACATATTACAACCTCATTATATATATGAGATTATATTTACAAGAAATAAAACCTATAATTTCTCATTTTTATATGTAAATATACATATTACAACCTCATTATATAAATGAGATTATATTTGAAAATAATAAAACCTATACTTTCTCATTTTTATATTTAAATATACATATTACAACCTCATTATATAAATGAGATTATATTTACAAGAAATAAAACCTATATTTTCTCATTTTTATATGTAAATATACATATTACAACCTCATTATATAAATGAGATTATATTTACAAGAAATAAAACCTATACTTTCTCATTTTCATATGTAAATATACATATTACAACCTCATTATATAAATGAGATTATATTTGAAAATAATAAAACCTATACTTTCTCATTTTTATATGTAAATATACATATTACAACCTCATTATATAAATTAGATTATATTTACAAGAAATAAAACCTATACTTTCTCATTTTTATATGTAAATTTACATATTACAACCTCATTATAAAAATGAGATTATATTTACAAGAAATAAAACCTATACTTTCTCATTTTTATATGTAAATATACATATTACAACCTCATTATATAAATGAGATTATATTTGAAAATAATAAAACCTATACTTTCTCATTTTTATATGTAAATATACATATTACAACCTCATTATATAAAACCTATACTTTCTCATTTTTATATGTAAATATACATATTACAACCTTATTATATAAATGAGATTATATTTACAAGAAATAAAACCTATACTTTCTCATTTTTATATGTAAATATACATATTACAACCTTATTATATAAATGAGATTATATTTACAAGAAATAAAACCTATATTTTCTCATTTTTATATGTAAATATACATATTACAACCTCATTATATAAATGAGATTATATTTACAAGAAATAAAACCTATACTTTCTCATTTTTATATGTAAACTTACATATTACAACCTCATTATATAAATGAGATTATATTTGAAAATAATAAAACCTATACTTTCTCATTTTTATATGTAAATATACATATTACAACCTCATTATATAAATGAGATTATATTTACAAATAATAAAACCTATACTTTCTCATTGTTATATGTAAATTTACATATTACAACCTCATTATATAAATGAGATTATATTTGAAAATAATAAAACCTATATTTTCTCATTTTTATATGTAAATATACATATTACAACCTCATTATATAAATGAGATTATATTTACAAGAAATAAAACCTATACTTTCTCATTTTTATATGTAAATATACATATTACAACCTCATTATATAAATGAGATTATATTTACAAGAAATAAAACCTATACTTTCTCATTTTTATATGTAAATATACATATTACAACCTCATTATATAAATGAGATTATATTTACAAGAATTAAAACCTATATTTTCTCATTTTTATATGTAAATATACATATTACAACCTCATTATATAAATGAGATTATATTTACAAGAAATAAAACCTATATTTTCTCATTTTTATATGTAAATATACATATTACAACCTCATTATATAAATGAGATTATATTTACAAGAAATAAAACCTATACTTTCTCATTTTTATATGTAAATATACATATTACAACCTCATTATATAAATGAGATTATATTTGAAAATAATAAAACCTATACTTTCTCATTTTTATATGTAAATATACATATTACAACCTCATTATATAAAACCTATACTTTCTCATTTTTATATGTAAATATACATATTACAACCTTATTATATAAATGAGATTATATTTACAAGAAATAAAACCTATACTTTCTCATTTTTATATGTAAATATACATATTACAACCTTATTATATAAATGAGATTATATTTACAAGAAATAAAACCTATACTTTCTAATTTTTATATTTAAATATACATATTACAACCTCATTATATAAATGAGATTATATTTACAAGAAATAAAACCTATATTTTCTCATTTTTATATGTAAATATACATATTACAACCTCATTATATAAATGAGATTATATTTACAAGAAATAAAACCTATACTTTCTCATTTTCATATGTAAATATACATATTACAACCTCATTATATAAATGAGATTATATTTGAAAATAATAAAACCTATACTTTCTCATTTTCATATGTAAATATACATATTACAACCTCATTATATAAATGAGATTATATTTACAAATAATAAAACCTATACTTTCTCATTTTTATATGTTAATATACATATTACAACCTTATTATATAAATGAGATTATATTTACAAGAAATAAAACCTATACTTTCTAATTTTTATATTTAAATATACATATTACAACCTCATTATATAAATGAGATAATATTTACAAGAAATAAAACCTATATTTTCTCATTTTTATATGTAAATATACATATTACAACCTCATTATATAAATGAGATTATATTTACAAGAATTCCGATCATTTGAGAATTCTAAAGAATACTATAAACACAAATCGTCGGTATTATCGGTTGTCAAATCGGTGGTATCTGCCCTTCTTCGGGTTGAACTATTGAATTTTTATTTATTTTTCTTAAAATTTTATTTATGTTAATAAATCCTATTAATGAGAATTCAATGATGTTTGTTATCTGTAAGCAGAGACATTTCTCTTATGTTTATCTTATATTTTATACACAAACAAATATGGTAACTTTGTCCAATTTATAAATAAACTTCAAATGACTACATTATATTTATTTTCTATGCCTTCAAATATAATCTATATTATAGAAAAATTAATCTAGTAACCTCATCTTATAAACATTATAAACAGTCTAAAAAATAATAGGTAGTTTGCATAAAAACAAAAATAAACTAACGGTAGATTGTGATGTGAACTCACCGATGATTGTGGAGATCGAGTGAACCACCATCAAAACAAATAAAATAAACAATTTATTGTCCTTCATCTACTCCATTGGAGGATGAGGAAGAGTTTCTTGCACTTCAGTATCAAAAGCATTGATTCTGATCATTTGAGAATTCTAAAGAATAATATAAACACAAATCGTCGATATTATCGGTTGTATCTGCCCTTCTTCGGGTTGAACTATGGAATTTTTATTTATTTTTCTTTAAATTTTATTTATGTTAATAAATTCTATTAATGAGAATTCAATGATGTTTGTTATCCGTAAGCACAGACATTTCTCTTAGATTTATGTTATATTTTATACACAAACAAATATGGTAACATTGTCCAATTTATAAATAAACTTCAAATACCTACATTATATTTATTTTCTATGCCTTTAAATATAATCTATATTATAGAAAATTTAATCTAGCAACCTCATCTTATAAACATTATAAACAGTCTAAAAAATAATAGATAGTATGCAAAAAAACAAAAATAAACTAACGGTAGATTGTGATGTGAACTCACCGATAATTGTGGAGATCGAGTGAACCACCATCAAAACAAATAAAATAAACAATTTATTGTCCTTCATCTGCTCCATTGCAGGATGAGGAAGAGTTTCTTGCACTTCAGTATCAAAAGCATTGATTCTGATCATTTGAGAATTCTAAAGAATATTATAAACATAAATCGTCGGTATTTCGGTTGTCAAATCGGTTGTATCTGCCCTTCTTAGGGTTGAACTATGGAATTTTTATTTAGTTTTCTTTAAATTTTATTTAGGTTAATAAATCCTATTAATTAGAATTCAATGATGTTTGTTATCCGTAAGAACAGACATTTCTCTTAGATTTATCTTATATTTTATACACAAGCAAATGTGGTAACATTGTCCAATTTATAAATAAACTTCAAATGACTACATTATATTTATTTTTTATGCCTTCAAATATAATCTATATTATAGAAAAATTAATCTAGTAACCTCATCTTATAAACATTATAAACAGTCTAAAAAATAATAGATAGTTTGCATAAAAACAAAAATAAACTAACGGTAGATTGTGATGTGAACTCACCGATGATTGTGGAGATCGAGTGAACCACCATCAAAACAAATAAAATAAACAATTTATTGTCCTTCATCTACTCCATTGGAGGATGAGGAAGAGTTTCTTGCACTTCAATATCAAAAGCATTGATTCTGATCATTTGAGAATTCTAAAGAATACTATAAACACCAATCGTCGGTATTATCGGTTGTCAAATCGGTTGTATCTGCCCTTCTTCCGGTTGAACTATGGAATTTTTATTTATGTTTCTTTAAAAAAAATTATGTTAATAAATCCTATTAATGAGAATTCAATGATCTTTGTTATCCGTAAGCACACACATTTCTCTTAGATTTATCTTATATTTTATACACAAACAAATATGGTAACATTGTCCAATTTATTTATAAACTTCAAATACCTACATTATATTTATTTTCTATGCCTTTAAATATAATCTATATTATAGAAAAATTAATCTAGCAACCTCATCTTATAAACATTATAAACAGTCTAAAAAATAATAGATAGTTTGCATAAAAACAAAAATAAACTAACGGTAGATTATGATGTGAACTCACCGATGATTGTGGAGATCGGGTGAACCACCATCAAAACAAATAAAATAAACAATTTATTGTCCTTCATCTACTCCATTGGAGGATGAGGAAGACTTTCATGCACTTCAGTATCAAAAGCATTGATTCCGATCATTTGAGAATTCAAAAGAATACTATAAACACAAATCGTCGATATTATCGTTTGTCAAATCGGTTGTATCTGCCCTTCTTCGGGTTGAACTATGGAATTTTTATTTATTTTTATTTAAATGTTATTTATGATAATAAATCCTATTAATGAGAATTCAATGATGTTTGTTATCTGTAAGCACAGACATTTCTCTTATGTTTATCTTATATTTTATACACAAACAAATATGGTAACTTTGTCCAATTTATAAATAAACTTCAAATGACTACATTATATTTATTTTCTATGCCTTCAAATATAATCTATATTATAGAAAAATTAATCTAGTAACCTCATCTTATAAACATTATAAACAGTCTAAAAAATAATAGATAGTTTGCATAAAAACAAAAATAAACTAACGGTAGATTGTGATGTGAACTCACCGATGATTGTGGAGATCGAGTGAACCACCATCAAAACAAATAAAATAAACAATTTATTGTCCTTCATCTACTCCATTGGAGGATGAGGAAGAGTTTCTTGCACTTCAGTATCAAAAGCATTGATTCTGATCATTTGAGAATTCTAAAGAATAATATAAACACAAATCGTCGATATTATGGTTGTATCTGCCCTTCTTCGGGTTGAACTATGGAATTTTTATTTATTTTTCTTTAAATTTTATTTATGTTAATAAATTCTATTAATGAGAATTCAATGATGTTTGTTATCCGTAAGCACAGACATTTCTCTTAGATTTATGTTATATTTTATACACAAACAAATATGGTAACATTGTCCAATTTATAAATAAACTTCAAATACCTACATTATATTTATTTTCTATGCCTTTAAATATAATCTATATTATAGAAAATTTAATCTAGCAACCTCATCTTATAAACATTATAAACAGTCTAAAAAATAATAGATAGTATGCAAAAAAACAAAAATAAACTAACGGTAGATTGTGATGTGAACTCACCGATAATTGTGGAGATCGAGTGAACCACCATCAAAACAAATAAAATAAACAATTTATTGTCCTTCATCTGCTCCATTGCAGGATGAGGAAGAGTTTCTTGCACTTCAGTATCAAAAGCATTGATTCTGATCATTTGAGAATTCTAAAGAATATTATAAACATAAATCGTCGGTATTTCGGTTGTCAAATCGGTTGTATCTGCCCTTCTTAGGGTTGAACTATGGAATTTTTATTTAGTTTTCTTTAAATTTTATTTAGGTTAATAAATCCTATTAATTAGAATTCAATGATGTTTGTTATCCGTAAGAACAGACATTTCTCTTAGATTTATCTTATATTTTATACACAAGCAAATGTGGTAACATTGTCCAATTTATAAATAAACTTCAAATGACTACATTATATTTATTTTTTATGCCTTCAAATATAATCTATATTATAGAAAAATTAATCTAGTAACCTCATCTTATAAACATTATAAACAGTCTAAAAAATAATAGATAGTTTGCATAAAAACAAAAATAAACTAACGGTAGATTGTGATGTGAACTCACCGATGATTGTGGAGATCGAGTGAACCACCATCAAAACAAATAAAATAAACAATTTATTGTCCTTCATCTACTCCATTGGAGGATGAGGAAGAGTTTCTTGCACTTCAATATCAAAAGCATTGATTCTGATCATTTGAGAATTCTAAAGAATACTATAAACACCAATCGTCGGTATTATCGGTTGTCAAATCGGTTGTATCTGCCCTTCTTCCGGTTGAACTATGGAATTTTTATTTATGTTTCTTTAAAAAAAATTATGTTAATAAATCCTATTAATGAGAATTCAATGATCTTTGTTATCCGTAAGCACACACATTTCTCTTAGATTTATCTTATATTTTATACACAAACAAATATGGTAACATTGTCCAATTTATTTATAAACTTCAAATACCTACATTATATTTATTTTCTATGCCTTTAAATATAATCTATATTATAGAAAAATTAATCTAGCAACCTCATCTTATAAACATTATAAACAGTCTAAAAAATAATAGATAGTTTGCATAAAAACAAAAATAAACTAACGGTAGATTATGATGTGAACTCACCGATGATTGTGGAGATCGGGTGAACCACCATCAAAACAAATAAAATAAACAATTTATTGTCCTTCATCTACTCCATTGGAGGATGAGGAAGACTTTCATGCACTTCAGTATCAAAAGCATTGATTCCGATCATTTGAGAATTCAAAAGAATACTATAAACACAAATCGTCGATATTATCGTTTGTCAAATCGGTTGTATCTGCCCTTCTTCGGGTTGAACTATGGAATTTTTATTTATTTTTATTTAAATGTTATTTATGATAATAAATCCTATTAATGAGAATTCAATGATGTTTGTTATCTGTAAGCACAGACATTTCTCTTATGTTTATCTTATATTTTATACACAAACAAATATGGTAACTTTGTCCAATTTATAAATAAACTTCAAATGACTACATTATATTTATTTTCTATGCCTTCAAATATAATCTATATTATAGAAAAATTAATCTAGTAACCTCATCTTATAAACATTATAAACAGTCTAAAAAATAATAGATAGTTTGCATAAAAACAAAAATAAACTAACGGTAGATTGTGATGTGAACTCACCGATGATTGTGGAGATCGAGTGAACCACCATCAAAACAAATAAAATAAACAATTTATTGTCCTTCATCTACTCCATTGGAGGATGAGGAAGAGTTTCTTGCACTTCAGTATCAAAAGCATTGATTCTGATCATTTGAGAATTCTAAAGAATAATATAAACACAAATCGTCGATATTATTGGTTGTATCTGCCCTTCTTCGGGTTGAACTATGGAATTTTTATTTATTTTTCTTTAAATTTTATTTATGTTAATAAATTCTATTAATGAGAATTCAATGATGTTTGTTATCCGTAAGCACAGACATTTCTCTTAGATTTATGTTATATTTTATACACAAACAAATATGGTAACATTGTCCAATTTATAAATAAACTTCAAATACCTACATTATATTTATTTTCTATGCCTTTAAATATAATCTATATTATAGAAAATTTAATCTAGCAACCTCATCTTATAAACATTATAAACAGTCTAAAAAATAATAGATAGTATGCAAAAAAACAAAAATAAACTAACGGTAGATTGTGATGTGAACTCACCGATAATTGTGGAGATCGAGTGAACCACCATCAAAACAAATAAAATAAACAATTTATTGTCCTTCATCTGCTCCATTGCAGGATGAGGAAGAGTTTCTTGCACTTCAGTATCAAAAGCATTGATTCTGATCATTTGAGAATTCTAAAGAATATTATAAACATAAATCGTCGGTATTTCGGTTGTCAAATCGGTTGTATCTGCCCTTCTTAGGGTTGAACTATGGAATTTTTATTTAGTTTTCTTTAAATTTTATTTAGGTTAATAAATCCTATTAATTAGAATTCAATGATGTTTGTTATCCGTAAGAACAGACATTTCTCTTAGATTTATCTTATATTTTATACACAAGCAAATGTGGTAACATTGTCCAATTTATAAATAAACTTCAAATGACTACATTATATTTATTTTTTATGCCTTCAAATATAATCTATATTATAGAAAAATTAATCTAGTAACCTCATCTTATAAACATTATAAACAGTCTAAAAAATAATAGATAGTTTGCATAAAAACAAAAATAAACTAACGGTAGATTGTGATGTGAACTCACCGATGATTGTGGAGATCGAGTGAACCACCATCAAAACAAATAAAATAAACAATTTATTGTCCTTCATCTACTCCATTGGAGGATGAGGAAGAGTTTCTTGCACTTCAATATCAAAAGCATTGATTCTGATCATTTGAGAATTCTAAAGAATACTATAAACACCAATCGTCGGTATTATCGGTTGTCAAATCGGTTGTATCTGCCCTTCTTCCGGTTGAACTATGGAATTTTTATTTATGTTTCTTTAAAAAAAATTATGTTAATAAATCCTATTAATGAGAATTCAATGATCTTTGTTATCCGTAAGCACACACATTTCTCTTAGATTTATCTTATATTTTATACACAAACAAATATGGTAACATTGTCCAATTTATTTATAAACTTCAAATACCTACATTATATTTATTTTCTATGCCTTTAAATATAATCTATATTATAGAAAAATTAATCTAGCAACCTCATCTTATAAACATTATAAACAGTCTAAAAAATAATAGATAGTTTGCATAAAAACAAAAATAAACTAACGGTAGATTATGATGTGAACTCACCGATGATTGTGGAGATCGGGTGAACCACCATCAAAACAAATAAAATAAACAATTTATTGTCCTTCATCTACTCCATTGGAGGATGAGGAAGACTTTCATGCACTTCAGTATCAAAAGCATTGATTCCGATCATTTGAGAATTCAAAAGAATACTATAAACACAAATCGTCGATATTATCGTTTGTCAAATCGGTTGTATCTGCCCTTCTTCGGGTTGAACTATGGAATTTTTATTTATTTTTATTTAAATGTTATTTATGATAATAAATCCTATTAATGAGAATTCAATGATGTTTGTTATCTGTAAGCACAGACATTTCTCTTATGTTTATCTTATATTTTATACACAAACAAATATGGTAACTTTGTCCAATTTATAAATAAACTTCAAATGACTACATTATATTTATTTTCTATGCCTTCAAATATAATCTATATTATAGAAAAATTAATCTAGTAACCTCATCTTATAAACATTATAAACAGTCTAAAAAATAATAGATAGTTTGCATAAAAACAAAAATAAACTAACGGTAGATTGTGATGTGAACTCACCGATGATTGTGGAGATCGAGTGAACCACCATCAAAACAAATAAAATAAACAATTTATTGTCCTTCATCTACTCCATTGGAGGATGAGGAAGAGTTTCTTGCACTTCAGTATCAAAAGCATTGATTCTGATCATTTGAGAATTCTAAAGAATAATATAAACACAAATCGTCGATATTATCGGTTGTATCTGCCCTTCTTCGGGTTGAACTATGGAATTTTTATTTATTTTTCTTTAAATTTTATTTATGTTAATAAATTCTATTAATGAGAATTCAATGATGTTTGTTATCCGTAAGCACAGACATTTCTCTTAGATTTATGTTATATTTTATACACAAACAAATATGGTAACATTGTCCAATTTATAAATAAACTTCAAATACCTACATTATATTTATTTTCTATGCCTTTAAATATAATCTATATTATAGAAAATTTAATCTAGCAACCTCATCTTATAAACATTATAAACAGTCTAAAAAATAATAGATAGTATGCAAAAAAACAAAAATAAACTAACGGTAGATTGTGATGTGAACTCACCGATAATTGTGGAGATCGAGTGAACCACCATCAAAACAAATAAAATAAACAATTTATTGTCCTTCATCTGCTCCATTGCAGGATGAGGAAGAGTTTCTTGCACTTCAGTATCAAAAGCATTGATTCTGATCATTTGAGAATTCTAAAGAATATTATAAACATAAATCGTCGGTATTTCGGTTGTCAAATCGGTTGTATCTGCCCTTCTTAGGGTTGAACTATGGAATTTTTATTTAGTTTTCTTTAAATTTTATTTAGGTTAATAAATCCTATTAATTAGAATTCAATGATGTTTGTTATCCGTAAGAACAGACATTTCTCTTAGATTTATCTTATATTTTATACACAAGCAAATGTGGTAACATTGTCCAATTTATAAATAAACTTCAAATGACTACATTATATTTATTTTTTATGCCTTCAAATATAATCTATATTATAGAAAAATTAATCTAGTAACCTCATCTTATAAACATTATAAACAGTCTAAAAAATAATAGATAGTTTGCATAAAAACAAAAATAAACTAACGGTAGATTGTGATGTGAACTCACCGATGATTGTGGAGATCGAGTGAACCACCATCAAAACAAATAAAATAAACAATTTATTGTCCTTCATCTACTCCATTGGAGGATGAGGAAGAGTTTCTTGCACTTCAATATCAAAAGCATTGATTCTGATCATTTGAGAATTCTAAAGAATACTATAAACACCAATCGTCGGTATTATCGGTTGTCAAATCGGTTGTATCTGCCCTTCTTCCGGTTGAACTATGGAATTTTTATTTATGTTTCTTTAAAAAAAATTATGTTAATAAATCCTATTAATGAGAATTCAATGATCTTTGTTATCCGTAAGCACACACATTTCTCTTAGATTTATCTTATATTTTATACACAAACAAATATGGTAACATTGTCCAATTTATTTATAAACTTCAAATACCTACATTATATTTATTTTCTATGCCTTTAAATATAATCTATATTATAGAAAAATTAATCTAGCAACCTCATCTTATAAACATTATAAACAGTCTAAAAAATAATAGATAGTTTGCATAAAAACAAAAATAAACTAACGGTAGATTATGATGTGAACTCACCGATGATTGTGGAGATCGGGTGAACCACCATCAAAACAAATAAAATAAACAATTTATTGTCCTTCATCTACTCCATTGGAGGATGAGGAAGACTTTCATGCACTTCAGTATCAAAAGCATTGATTCCGATCATTTGAGAATTCAAAAGAATACTATAAACACAAATCGTCGATATTATCGTTTGTCAAATCGGTTGTATCTGCCCTTCTTCGGGTTGAACTATGGAATTTTTATTTATTTTTATTTAAATGTTATTTATGATAATAAATCCTATTAATGAGAATTCAATGATGTTTGTTATCTGTAAGCACAGACATTTCTCTTATGTTTATCTTATATTTTATACACAAACAAATATGGTAACTTTGTCCAATTTATAAATAAACTTCAAATGACTACATTATATTTATTTTCTATGCCTTCAAATATAATCTATATTATAGAAAAATTAATCTAGTAACCTCATCTTATAAACATTATAAACAGTCTAAAAAATAATAGATAGTTTGCATAAAAACAAAAATAAACTAACGGTAGATTGTGATGTGAACTCACCGATGATTGTGGAGATCGAGTGAACCACCATCAAAACAAATAAAATAAACAATTTATTGTCCTTCATCTACTCCATTGGAGGATGAGGAAGAGTTTCTTGCACTTCAGTATCAAAAGCATTGATTCTGATCATTTGAGAATTCTAAAGAATAATATAAACACAAATCGTCGATATTATCGGTTGTATCTGCCCTTCTTCGGGTTGAACTATGGAATTTTTATTTATTTTTCTTTAAATTTTATTTATGTTAATAAATTCTATTAATGAGAATTCAATGATGTTTGTTATCCGTAAGCACAGACATTTCTCTTAGATTTATGTTATATTTTATACACAAACAAATATGGTAACATTGTCCAATTTATAAATAAACTTCAAATACCTACATTATATTTATTTTCTATGCCTTTAAATATAATCTATATTATAGAAAATTTAATCTAGCAACCTCATCTTATAAACATTATAAACAGTCTAAAAAATAATAGATAGTATGCAAAAAAACAAAAATAAACTAACGGTAGATTGTGATGTGAACTCACCGATAATTGTGGAGATCGAGTGAACCACCATCAAAACAAATAAAATAAACAATTTATTGTCCTTCATCTGCTCCATTGCAGGATGAGGAAGAGTTTCTTGCACTTCAGTATCAAAAGCATTGATTCTGATCATTTGAGAATTCTAAAGAATATTATAAACATAAATCGTCGGTATTTCGGTTGTCAAATCGGTTGTATCTGCCCTTCTTAGGGTTGAACTATGGAATTTTTATTTAGTTTTCTTTAAATTTTATTTAGGTTAATAAATCCTATTAATTAGAATTCAATGATGTTTGTTATCCGTAAGAACAGACATTTCTCTTAGATTTATCTTATATTTTATACACAAGCAAATGTGGTAACATTGTCCAATTTATAAATAAACTTCAAATGACTACATTATATTTATTTTTATGCCTTCAAATATAATCTATATTATAGAAAAATTAATCTAGTAACCTCATCTTATAAACATTATAAACAGTCTAAAAAATAATAGATAGTTTGCATAAAAACAAAAATAAACTAACGGTAGATTGTGATGTGAACTCACCGATGATTGTGGAGATCGAGTGAACCACCATCAAAACAAATAAAATAAACAATTTATTGTCCTTCATCTACTCCATTGGAGGATGAGGAAGAGTTTCTTGCACTTCAATATCAAAAGCATTGATTCTGATCATTTGAGAATTCTAAAGAATACTATAAACACCAATCGTCGGTATTATCGGTTGTCAAATCGGTTGTATCTGCCCTTCTTCCGGTTGAACTATGGAATTTTTATTTATGTTTCTTTAAAAAAAATTATGTTAATAAATCCTATTAATGAGAATTCAATGATCTTTGTTATCCGTAAGCACACACATTTCTCTTAGATTTATCTTATATTTTATACACAAACAAATATGGTAACATTGTCCAATTTATTTATAAACTTCAAATACCTACATTATATTTATTTTCTATGCCTTTAAATATAATCTATATTATAGAAAAATTAATCTAGCAACCTCATCTTATAAACATTATAAACAGTCTAAAAAATAATAGATAGTTTGCATAAAAACAAAAATAAACTAACGGTAGATTATGATGTGAACTCACCGATGATTGTGGAGATCGGGTGAACCACCATCAAAACAAATAAAATAAACAATTTATTGTCCTTCATCTACTCCATTGGAGGATGAGGAAGACTTTCATGCACTTCAGTATCAAAAGCATTGATTCCGATCATTTGAGAATTCAAAAGAATACTATAAACACAAATCGTCGATATTATCGTTTGTCAAATCGGTTGTATCTGCCCTTCTTCGGGTTGAACTATGGAATTTTTATTTATTTTTATTTAAATGTTATTTATGATAATAAATCCTATTAATGAGAATTCAATGATGTTTGTTATCTGTAAGCACAGACATTTCTCTTATGTTTATCTTATATTTTATACACAAACAAATATGGTAACTTTGTCCAATTTATAAATAAACTTCAAATGACTACATTATATTTATTTTCTATGCCTTCAAATATAATCTATATTATAGAAAAATTAATCTAGTAACCTCATCTTATAAACATTATAAACAGTCTAAAAAATAATAGATAGTTTGCATAAAAACAAAAATAAACTAACGGTAGATTGTGATGTGAACTCACCGATGATTGTGGAGATCGAGTGAACCACCATCAAAACAAATAAAATAAACAATTTATTGTCCTTCATCTACTCCATTGGAGGATGAGGAAGAGTTTCTTGCACTTCAGTATCAAAAGCATTGATTCTGATCATTTGAGAATTCTAAAGAATAATATAAACACAAATCGTCGATATTATCGGTTGTATCTGCCCTTCTTCGGGTTGAACTATGGAATTTTTATTTATTTTTCTTTAAATTTTATTTATGTTAATAAATTCTATTAATGAGAATTCAATGATGTTTGTTATCCGTAAGCACAGACATTTCTCTTAGATTTATGTTATATTTTATACACAAACAAATATGGTAACATTGTCCAATTTATAAATAAACTTCAAATACCTACATTATATTTATTTTCTATGCCTTTAAATATAATCTATATTATAGAAAATTTAATCTAGCAACCTCATCTTATAAACATTATAAACAGTCTAAAAAATAATAGATAGTATGCAAAAAACAAAAATAAACTAACGGTAGATTGTGATGTGAACTCACCGATAATTGTGGAGATCGAGTGAACCACCATCAAAACAAATAAAATAAACAATTTATTGTCCTTCATCTGCTCCATTGCAGGATGAGGAAGAGTTTCTTGCACTTCAGTATCAAAAGCATTGATTCTGATCATTTGAGAATTCTAAAGAATATTATAAACATAAATCGTCGGTATTTCGGTTGTCAAATCGGTTGTATCTGCCCTTCTTAGGGTTGAACTATGGAATTTTTATTTAGTTTTCTTTAAATTTTATTTAGGTTAATAAATCCTATTAATTAGAATTCAATGATGTTTGTTATCCGTAAGAACAGACATTTCTCTTAGATTTATCTTATATTTTATACACAAGCAAATGTGGTAACATTGTCCAATTTATAAATAAACTTCAAATGACTACATTATATTTATTTTTTATGCCTTCAAATATAATCTATATTATAGAAAAATTAATCTAGTAACCTCATCTTATAAACATTATAAACAGTCTAAAAAATAATAGATAGTTTGCATAAAAACAAAAATAAACTAACGGTAGATTGTGATGTGAACTCACCGATGATTGTGGAGATCGAGTGAACCACCATCAAAACAAATAAAATAAACAATTTATTGTCCTTCATCTACTCCATTGGAGGATGAGGAAGAGTTTCTTGCACTTCAATATCAAAAGCATTGATTCTGATCATTTGAGAATTCTAAAGAATACTATAAACACCAATCGTCGGTATTATCGGTTGTCAAATCGGTTGTATCTGCCCTTCTTCCGGTTGAACTATGGAATTTTTATTTATGTTTCTTTAAAAAAAATTATGTTAATAAATCCTATTAATGAGAATTCAATGATCTTTGTTATCCGTAAGCACACACATTTCTCTTAGATTTATCTTATATTTTATACACAAACAAATATGGTAACATTGTCCAATTTATTTATAAACTTCAAATACCTACATTATATTTATTTTCTATGCCTTTAAATATAATCTATATTATAGAAAAATTAATCTAGCAACCTCATCTTATAAACATTATAAACAGTCTAAAAAATAATAGATAGTTTGCATAAAAACAAAAATAAACTAACGGTAGATTATGATGTGAACTCACCGATGATTGTGGAGATCGGGTGAACCACCATCAAAACAAATAAAATAAACAATTTATTGTCCTTCATCTACTCCATTGGAGGATGAGGAAGACTTTCATGCACTTCAGTATCAAAAGCATTGATTCCGATCATTTGAGAATTCAAAAGAATACTATAAACACAAATCGTCGATATTATCGTTTGTCAAATCGGTTGTATCTGCCCTTCTTCGGGTTGAACTATGGAATTTTTATTTATTTTTATTTAAATGTTATTTATGATAATAAATCCTATTAATGAGAATTCAATGATGTTTGTTATCTGTAAGCACAGACATTTCTCTTATGTTTATCTTATATTTTATACACAAACAAATATGGTAACTTTGTCCAATTTATAAATAAACTTCAAATGACTACATTATATTTATTTTCTATGCCTTCAAATATAATCTATATTATAGAAAAATTAATCTAGTAACCTCATCTTATAAACATTATAAACAGTCTAAAAAATAATAGATAGTTTGCATAAAAACAAAAATAAACTAACGGTAGATTGTGATGTGAACTCACCGATGATTGTGGAGATCGAGTGAACCACCATCAAAACAAATAAAATAAACAATTTATTGTCCTTCATCTACTCCATTGGAGGATGAGGAAGAGTTTCTTGCACTTCAGTATCAAAAGCATTGATCTGATCATTTGAGAATTCTAAAGAATAATATAAACACAAATGGTCGATATTATCGGTTGTATCTGCCCTTCTTCGGGTTGAACTATGGAATTTTTATTTATTTTTCTTTAAATTTTATTTATGTTAATAAATCCTATTAATGAGAATTCAATGATGTTTGTTATCCGTAAGCACAGACATTTCTCTTAGATTTATGTTATATTTTATACACAAACAAATATGGTAACATTGTCCAATTTATAAATAAACTTCAAATATCTACATTATATTTATTTTCTATGCCTTTAAATATAATCTATATTATAGAAAAATTAATCTAGCAACCTCATCTTATAAATATTATAAACAGTCTAAAAAATAATAGATAGTATGCAAAAAAACAAAAATAAACTAACGGTAGATTGTGATGTGAACTCACCGATAATTGTGGAGATCGAGTGAACCACCATCAAAACAAATAAAATAAACAATTTATTGTCCTTCATCTGCTCCATTGCAGGATGAGGAAGAGTTTCTTGCACTTCAGTATCAAAAGCATTGATTCTGATCATTTGAGAATTCTAAAGAATATTATAAACATAAATCGTCGGTATTTCGGTTGTCAAATCGGTTGTATCTGCCCTTCTTAGGGTTGAACTATGGAATTTTTATTTAGTTTTCTTTAAATTTTATTTAGGTTAATAAATCCTATTAATTAGAATTCAATGATGTTTGTTATCCGTAAGAACAGACATTTCTCTTAGATTTATCTTATATTTTATACACAAGCAAATGTGGTAACATTGTCCAATTTATAAATAAACTTCAAATGACTACATTATATTTATTTTTATGCCTTCAAATATAATCTATATTATAGAAAAATTAATCTAGTAACCTCATCTTATAAACATTATAAACAGTCTAAAAAATAATAGATAGTTTGCATAAAAACAAAAATAAACTAACGGTAGATTGTGATGTGAACTCACCGATGATTGTGGAGATCGAGTGAACCACCATCAAAACAAATAAAATAAACAATTTATTGTCCTTCATCTACTCCATTGGAGGATGAGGAAGAGTTTCTTGCACTTCAATATCAAAAGCATTGATTCTGATCATTTGAGAATTCTAAAGAATACTATAAACACCAATCGTCGGTATTATCGGTTGTCAAATCGGTTGTATCTGCCCTTCTTCCGGTTGAACTATGGAATTTTTATTTATTTTCTTTAAAAAAATTATGTTAATAAATCCTATTAATGAGAATTCAATGATCTTTGTTATCCGTAAGCACACACATTTCTCTTAGATTTATCTTATATTTTATACACAAACAAATATGGTAACATTGTCCAATTTATTTATAAACTTCAAATACCTACATTATATTTATTTTCTATGCCTTTAAATATAATCTATATTATAGAAAAATTAATCTAGCAACCTCATCTTATAAACATTATAAACAGTCTAAAAAATAATAGATAGTTTGCATAAAAACAAAAATAAACTAACGGTAGATTATGATGTGAACTCACCGATGATTGTGGAGATCGGGTGAACCACCATCAAAACAAATAAAATAAACAATTTATTGTCCTTCATCTACTCCATTGGAGGATGAGGAAGACTTTCATGCACTTCAGTATCAAAAGCATTGATTCCGATCATTTGAGAATTCAAAAGAATACTATAAACACAAATCGTCGATATTATCGTTTGTCAAATCGGTTGTATCTGCCCTTCTTCGGGTTGAACTATGGAATTTTTATTTATTTTTATTTAAATGTTATTTATGATAATAAATCCTATTAATGAGAATTCAATGATGTTTGTTATCTGTAAGCACAGACATTTCTCTTATGTTTATCTTATATTTTATACACAAACAAATATGGTAACTTTGTCCAATTTATAAATAAACTTCAAATGACTACATTATATTTATTTTCTATGCCTTCAAATATAATCTATATTATAGAAAAATTAATCTAGTAACCTCATCTTATAAACATTATAAACAGTCTAAAAAATAATAGATAGTTTGCATAAAAACAAAAATAAACTAACGGTAGATTGTGATGTGAACTCACCGATGATTGTGGAGATCGAGTGAACCACCATCAAAACAAATAAAATAAACAATTTATTGTCCTTCATCTACTCCATTGGAGGATGAGGAAGAGTTTCTTGCACTTCAGTATCAAAAGCATTGATTCTGATCATTTGAGAATTCTAAAGAATAATATAAACACAAATGGTCGATATTATCGGTTGTATCTGCCCTTCTTCGGGTTGAACTATGGAATTTTTATTTATTTTTCTTTAAATTTTATTTATGTTAATAAATCCTATTAATGAGAATTCAATGATGTTTGTTATCCGTAAGCACAGACATTTCTCTTAGATTTATGTTATATTTTATACACAAACAAATATGGTAACATTGTCCAATTTATAAATAAACTTCAAATATCTACATTATATTTATTTTCTATGCCTTTAAATATAATCTATATTATAGAAAAATTAATCTAGCAACCTCATCTTATAAATATTATAAACAGTCTAAAAAATAATAGATAGTATGCATAAAAACAAAAATAAACTAACGGTAGATTGTGATGTGAACTCACCGATACTTGTGGAGATCGAGTGAACCACCATCAAAACAAATAAAATAAACAATTTATTGTCCTTCATCTGCTCCATTGCAGGATGAGGAAGAGTTTCTTGCACTTCAGTATCAAAAGCATTGATTCTGATCATTTGAGAATTCTAAAGAATATTATAAACATAAATCGTCGGTATTTCGGTTGTCAAATCGGTTGTATCTGCCCTTTTTAGGGTTGAACTATGGAATTTTTATTTAGTTTTCTTTAAATTTTATTTAGGTTAATAAATCCTATTAATTAGAATTCAATGATGTTTGTTATCCGTAAGAACAGACATTTCTCTTAGATTTATATTATATTTTATACACAAACAAATAAGGTAACATTGTCCAATTTATAAATAAACTTCAAATGACTACATTATATTTATTTTCTATGCCTTCAAATATAATCTATATTATAGAAAAATTAATCTAGTAACCTCATCTTATAAACATTATAAACAGTCTAAAAAATAATAGATAGTTTGCATAAAAACAAAAATAAACTAACGGTAGATTGTGATGTGAACTCACCGATGATTGTGGAGATCGAGTGAACCACCATCAAAACAAATAAAATAAACAATTTATTGTCCTTCATCTACTCCATTGGAGGATGAGGAAGAGTTTCTTGCACTTCAATATCAAAAGCATTGATTCTGATCATTTGAGAATTCTAAAGAATACTATAAACACAAATCGTCGGTATTACCGGTTGTCAAATCGGTTGTATCTGCCCTTCTTAGGGTTGAACTATGGAATTTTTATTTATTTTTCTTTAAATTTTATTTATGTTAATAAATCCTATTAATGAGAATTCAATGATGTTTGTTATCCGTAAGAACAGACATTTCTCTTAGATTTATCTTATATTTTATACACAAACAAATATGGTAACATTGTCCAATTTATAAATAAACTTCAAATGACTACATTATATTTATTTTCTATGCCTTCAAATATAATCTATATTATAGAAAAATTATCTAGCAACCTCATCTTATAAACATTATAAACAGTCTAAAAAATAATAGATAGTTTGCATAAAAACAAAAATAAACTAACGGTAGATTGTGATGTGAACTCACCGATGATTGTGGAGATCGAGTGAACCACCATCAAAACAAATAAAATAAACAATTTATTGTCCTTCATCTACTCCATTGGAGGATGAGGAAGAGTTTCTTGCACTTCAGTATCAAAAGCATTGATTCTGATCATTTGAGAATTCTAAAGAATACTATAAACACAAATCGTCGATATTATCGGTTGTATCTGCCCTTCTTCGGGTTGAACTATGGAATTTTTATTTATTTTTCTTTAAATTTTATTTATGTTAATAAATCCTATTAATGAGAATTCAATGATGTTTGTTATCCGTAAGCACAGACATTTCTCTTAGATTTATCTTATATTTTATACACAAACAAATATGGTAACATTGTCCAATTTATAAATAAACTTCAAATGACTACATTATATTTATTTTCTATGCCTTCAAATATAATCTATATTATAGAAAAATTAATCTAGCAACCTCATCTTATAAACATTATAAACAGTCTAAAAAATAATAGATAGTTTGCATAAAAACAAAAATAAACTAACGGTAGATTGTGATGTGAACTCACCGATGATTGTGGAGATCGAGTGAACCACCATCAAAACAAATAAAATAAACAATTTATTGTCCTTCATCTACTCCATTGGAGGATGAGGAAGAGTTTCTTGCACTTCAGTATCAAAAGCATTGATTCTGATCATTTGAGAATTCTAAAGAATACTATAAACACAAATCGTCGGTATTATCGGTTGTCAAATCGGTTGTATCTGCCCTTCTTCGGGTTGAACTATGGAATTTTTATTTATTTTTCTTTAAATTTTATTTATGTTAATAAATCCTATTAATGAGAATTCAATGATGTTTGTTATCCGTAAGCACAGACATTTCTCTTAGATTTATCTTATATTTTATACACAAACAAATATGGTAACATTGTCCAATTTATAAATAAACTTCAAATGACTACATTATATTTATTTTCTATGCCTTCAAATATAATCTATATTATAGAAAAATTAATCTAGCAACCTCATCTTATAAACATTATAAACAGTCTAAAAAATAATAGATAGTTTGCATAAAAACAAAAATAAACTAACGGTAGACTGTGATGTGAACTCACCGATGATTGTGGAGATCGAGTGAACCACCATCAAAACAAATAAAATAAACAATTTATTGTCCTTCATCTACTCCATTGGAGGATGAGGAAGAGTTTCTTGCACTTCAGTATCAAAAGCATTGATTCTGATCATTTGAGAATTCTAAAGAATACTATAAACACAAATCGTCGGTATTATCGGTTGTCAAATCGGTTGTATCTTCCCTTCTTAGGGTTGAACTATGGAATTTTTATTTATTTTTCTTTAAATGTTATTTATGTTAATAAATCCTATTAATGAGAATTCAATGATGTTTGTTATCTGTAAGCACAGACATTTCTCTTATGTTTATCTTATATTTTATACACAAACAAATATGGTAACTTTGTCCAATTTATAAATAAACTTCAAATGACTACATTATATTTATTTTCTATGCCTTCAAATATAATCTATATTATAGAAAAATTAATCTAGTAACCTCATCTTATAAACATTATAAACAGTCTAAAAAATAATAGATACTTTGCATAAAACCAAAAATAAACTAACGGTAGACTATGATGTGAACTCACCGATGATTGTGGAGATCGAGTGAACCACCATCAAAACAAATAAAATAAACAATTTATTGTCCTTCATCTACTCCATTGGAGGATGAGGAAGAGTTTCTTGCACTTCAGTATCAAAAGTATTGATTCTGATCATTTGAGAATTCTAAAGAATACTATAAACACAAATCGTCGGTATTATCGGTTGTATCTGCCCTTCTTAGGGTTGAACTATGGAATTTTTATTTATTTTTCTTTAAATTTAATTTATGTTAATAAATCCTATTAATGAGAATTCAATGATGTTTGTTATCCGTAAGCACAGACATTTCTCTTAGATTTATCTTATATTTTATACACAAACAAATATGGTAACACTGTCCAATTTATAAATAAACTTCAAATACCTACATTATATTTATTTTCTATGCCTTTAAATATAATCTATATTATAGAAAAATTAATCTAGCAACCTCATCTTATAAACATTATAAACAGTCTAAAAAATAATAGATAGTTTGCATAAAAACAAAAATAAACTAACGGTAGATTGTGATGTGAAATCACCGATAATTGTGGATATCGTGTGAACCACGATCAAAACAAATAAAATAAACAATTTATTGTCCTTCATCTACTCCATTGGAGGATGACGAAGAGTTTCTTTCACTTCAGTATCAAAAGCATTGAATCTGATCATTTGAGAATTCTAAAGAATACTATAAACACAAATCGTCGGTATTATCGGTTGTCAAATCGGTTGTATCTTCCCTTCTTAGGGTTGAACTATGGAATTTTTTATTTATTTTTCTTTAAATTTTATTTATGTTAATAAATCCTATTAATTAGAATTCAATGATGTTTGTTATCCGTAAGAACAGACATTTCTCTTAGATTTATCTTATATTTTATACACAAACAAATATGGTAACATTGTCCAATTTATAAATAAACTTCAAATGACTACATTATATTTATTTTCTATGCCTTCAAATATAATCTATATTATAGAAAAATTAATCTAGTAACCTCATCTTATAAACATTATAAACAGTCTAAAAAATAATAGATAGTTTGCATAAAAACAAAAATAAACTAACGGTAGATTGTGATGTGAACTCACCGATGATTGTGGAGATCGAGAGAACCACCATCAAAACAAATAAAATAAACAATTTATTGTCCTTCATCTACTCCATTGGAGGATGAGGAAGAGTTTCTTGCACTTCAATATCAAAAGCATTGATTCTGATCATTTGAGAATTCTAAAGAATACTATAAACACCAATCGTCGGTATTATCGGTTGTCAAATCGGTTGTATCTGCCCTTCTTCCGGTTGAACTATGGAATTTTTATTTATGTTTCTTTAAAAAAAATTTATGTTAATAAATCCTATTAATGAGAATTCAATGATCTTTGTTATCCGTAAGCACACACATTTCTCTTAGATTTATCTTATATTTTATACACAAACAAATATGGTAACATTGTCCAATTTATATATAAACTTCAAATACCTACATTATATTTATTTTCTATGCCTTTAAATATAATCTATATTATAGAAAAATTAATCTAGCAACCTCATCTTATAAACATTATAAACAGTCTAAAAAATAATAGATAGTTTGCATAAAAACAAAAATAAACTAACGGTAGATTATGATGTGAACTCACCGATGATTGTGGAGATCGGGTGAACCACCATCAAAACAAATAAAATAAACAATTTATTGTCCTTCATCTACTCCATTGGAGGATGAGGAAGACTTTCATGCACTTCAGTATCAAAAGCATTGATTCCGATCATTTGAGAATTCAAAAGAATACTATAAACACAAATCGTCGATATTATCGTTTGTCAAATCGGTTGTATCTGCCCTTCTTCGGGTTGAACTATGGAATTTTTATTTATTTTTCTTTAAATGTTATTTATGTTAATAAATCCTATTAATGAGAATTCAATGATGTTTGTTATCTGTAAGCACAGACATTTCTCTTATGTTTATCTTATATTTTATACACAAACAAATATGGTAACTTTGTCCAATTTATAAATAAACTTCAAATGACTACATTATATTTATTTTCTATGCCTTCAAATATAATCTATATTATAGAAAAATTAATCTAGTAACCTCATCTTATAAACATTATAAACAGTCTAAAAAATAATAGATACTTTGCATAAAAACAAAAATAAACTAACGGTAGACTATGATGTGAACTCACCGATGATTGTGGAGATCGAGTGAACCACCATCAAAACAAATAAAATAAACAATTTATTGTCCTTCATCTACTCCATTGGAGGATGAGGAAGAGTTTCTTGCACTTCAGTATCAAAAGTATTGATTCTGATCATTTGAGAATTCTAAAGAATACTATAAACACAAATCGTCGGTATTATCGGTTGTATCTGCCCTTCTTAGGGTTGATCTATGGAATTTTTATTTATTTTTCTTTAAATTTAATTTATGTTAATAAATCCTATTAATGAGAATTCAATGATGTTTGTTATCCGTAAGCACAGACATTTCTCTTAGATTTATCTTATATTTTATACACAAACAAATATGGTAACACTGTCCAATTTATAAATAAACTTCAAATACCTACATTATATTTATTTTCTATGCCTTTAAATATAATCTATATTATAGAAAAATTAATCTAGCAACCTCATCTTATAAACATTATAAACAGTCTAAAAAATAATAGATAGTTTGCATAAAAACAAAAATAAACTAACGGTAGATTGTGATGTGAAATCACCGATAATTGTGGATATCGTGTGAACCACGATCAAAACAAATAAAATAAACAATTTATTGTCCTTCATCTACTCCATTGGAGGATGACGAAGAGTTTCTTTCACTTCAGTATCAAAAGCATTGAATCTGATCATTTGAGAATTCTAAAGAATACTATAAACACAAATCGTCGGTATTATCGGTTGTCAAATCGGTTGTATCTTCCCTTCTTAGGGTTGAACTATGGAATTTTTTATTTATTTTTCTTTAAATTTTATTTATGTTAATAAATCCTATTAATTAGAATTCAATGATGTTTGTTATCCGTAAGAACAGACATTTCTCTTAGATTTATCTTATATTTTATACACAAACAAATATGGTAACATTGTCCAATTTATAAATAAACTTCAAATGACTACATTATATTTATTTTCTATGCCTTCAAATATAATCTATATTATAGAAAAATTAATCTAGTAACCTCATCTTATAAACATTATAAACAGTCTAAAAAATAATAGATAGTTTGCATAAAAACAAAAATAAACTAACGGTAGATTGTGATGTGAACTCACCGATGATTGTGGAGATCGAGTGAACCACCATCAAAACAAATAAAATAAACAATTTATTGTCCTTCATCTACTCCATTGGAGGATGAGGAAGAGTTTCTTGCACTTCAATATCAAAAGCATTGATTCTGATCATTTGAGAATTCTAAAGAATACTATAAACACCAATCGTCGGTATTATCGGTTGTCAAATCGGTTGTATCTGCCCTTCTTCCGGTTGAACTATGGAATTTTTATTTATGTTTCTTTAAAAAAAATTTATGTTAATAAATCCTATTAATGAGAATTCAATGATCTTTGTTATCCGTAAGCACACACATTTCTCTTAGATTTATCTTATATTTTATACACAAACAAATATGGTAACATTGTCCAATTTATATATAAACTTCAAATACCTACATTATATTTATTTTCTATGCCTTTAAATATAATCTATATTATAGAAAAATTAATCTAGCAACCTCATCTTATAAACATTATAAAAAGTCTAAAAAATAATAGATAGTTTGCATAAAAACAAAAATAAACTAACGGTAGATTATGATGTGAACTCACCGATGATTGTGGAGATCGGGTGAACCACCATCAAAACAAATAAAATAAACAATTTATTGTCCTTCATCTACTCCATTGGAGGATGAGGAAGACTTTCATGCACTTCAGTATCAAAAGCATTGATTCCGATCATTTGAGAATTCAAAAGAATACTATAAACACAAATCGTCGATATTATCGTTTGTCAAATCGGTTGTATCTGCCCTTCTTCGGGTTGAACTATGGAATTTTTATTTATTTTTCTTTAAATGTTATTTATGTTAATAAATCCTATTAATGAGAATTCAATGATGTTTGTTATCTGTAAGCACAGACATTTCTCTTATGTTTATCTTATATTTTATACACAAACAAATATGGTAACTTTGTCCAATTTATAAATAAACTTCAAATGACTACATTATATTTATTTTCTATGCCTTCAAATATAATCTATATTATAGAAAAATTAATCTAGTAACCTCATCTTATAAACATTATAAACAGTCTAAAAAATAATAGATAGTTTGCATAAAAACAAAAATAAACTAACGGTAGATTGTGATGTGAACTCACCGATGATTGTGGAGATCGAGTGAACCACCATCAAAACAAATAAAATAAACAATTTATTGTCCTTCATCTACTCCATTGGAGGATGAGGAAGAGTTTCTTGCACTTCAGTATCAAAAGCATTGATTCTGATCATTTGAGAATTCTAAAGAATACTATAAACACAAATCGTCGGTATTATCGGTTGTATCTGCCCTTCTTAGGGTTGATCTATGGAATTTTTATTTATTTTTCTTTAAATTTAATTTATGTTAATAAATCCTATTAATGAGAATTCAATGATGTTTGTTATCCGTAAGCACAGACATTTCTCTTAGATTTATCTTATATTTTATACACAAACAACTATGGTAACACTGTCCAATTTATAAATAAACTTCAAATACCTACATTATATTTATTTTCTATGCCTTTAAATATAATCTATATTATAGAAAAATTAATCTGACAACCTCATCTTATAAACAGTCTAAAAAATAATAGATAATTTGCATAAAAACAAAAATAAACTAACGGTAGATTGTGATGTGAACTCACCGATATTGTGGAGATCGAGTGAACCACCATCAAAACAAATAAAATAAACAATTTATTGTCCTTCATCTACTCCATTGGAGGATGAGGAAGAGTTTCTTGCACTTCAGTATCAAAAGCATTGATTCTGATCATTTGAGAATTCTAAAGAATACTATAAACACAAATCGTCGGTATTATCGGTTGTCAAATCGGTTGTATCTGCCCTTCTTAGGGTTGAACTATGGAATTTTTATTTATTTTTCTTTAAATTTTATTTATGTTAATAAATCCTATTAATTAGAATTCAATGATGTTTGTTATCCGTAAGAACAGACATTTCTCTTAGATTTATCTTATATTTTATACACAAACAAATATGGTAACATTGTCCAATTTATAAATAAACTTCAAATGACTACATTATATTTATTTTCTATGCCTTCAAATATAATCTATATTATAGAAAAATTAATCTAGTAACCTCATCTTATAAACATTATAAACAGTCTAAAAAATAATAGATAGTTTGCATAAAAACAAAAATAAACTAACGGTAGATTGTGATGTGAACTCACCGATGATTGTGGAGATCGAGTGAACCACCATCAAAACAAATAAAATAAACAATTTATTGTCCTTCATCTACTCCATTGGAGGATGAGGAAGAGT
This sequence comes from Lathyrus oleraceus, assembly GCF_024323335.1. Classification (NCBI taxonomy): domain Eukaryota; kingdom Viridiplantae; phylum Streptophyta; class Magnoliopsida; order Fabales; family Fabaceae; genus Lathyrus; species Lathyrus oleraceus. Next base: position 419,914,073 of record NC_066582.1, on the reverse strand, counting down.
TTCTTGCACTTCAGTATCAAAAGCATTGATTCTGATCATTTGAGAATTCTAAAGAATACTATAAACACAAATCGTCGATATTATCGGTTGTATCTGCCCTTCTTCGGGTTGAACTATGGAATTTTTATTTATTTTTCTTTAAATTTTATTTATGTTAATAAATCCTGTTAATGAGAATTCAATGATATTTGTTATCCGTAAGCACAGACATTTCTCTTAGATTTATCTTATATTTTATACACAAACAAATATGGTAACATTGTCCAATTTATAAATAAACTTCAAATGACTACATTATATTTATTTTCTATGCCTTCAAATATAATCTATATTATAGAAAAATTAATCTAGCAACCTCATCTTATAAACATTATAAACAGTCTAAAAAATAATAGATAGTTTGCATAAAAACAAAAATAAACTAACGGTAGATTGTGATGTGAACTCACCGATGATTGTGGAGATCGAGTGAACCACCATCAAAACAAATAAAATAAACAATTTATTGTCCTTCATCTACTCCATTGGAGGATGAGGAAGAGTTTCTTGCACTTCAGTATCAAAAGCATTGATTCTGATCATTTGAGAATTCTAAAGAATACTATAAACACAAATCGTCGGTATTATCGGTTGTCAAATCGGTTGTATCTGCCCTTCTTCGGGTTGAACTATGGAATTTTTATTTATTTTTCTTTAAATGTTATTTATGTTAATAAATCCTATTAATGAGAATTCAATGATGTTTGTTATCTGTAAGCACAGACATTTCTCTTATGTTTATCTTATATTTTATACACAAACAAATATGGTAACTTTGTCCAATTTATAAATAAACTTCAAATGACTACATTATATTTATTTTCTATGCCTTCAAATATAATCTATATTATAGAAAAATTAATCTAGTAACCTCATCTTATAAACATTATAAACAGTCTAAAAAATAATAGATAGTTTGCATAAAAACAAAAATAAACTAACGGTAGATTGTGATGTGAACTCACCGATGATTGTGGAGATCGAGTGAACCACCATCAAAACAAATAAAATAAACAATTTATTGTCCTTCATCTACTCCATTGGAGGATGAGGAAGAGTTTCTTGCACTTCAGTATCAAAAGCATTGATTCTGATCATTTGAGAATTCTAAAGAATACTATAAACACAAATCGTCGGTATTATAGATTGTCAAATCGGTTGTATCTTCCCTTCTTAGGGTTGAACTATGGAATTTTTATTTATTTTTCTTTAAATTTATTTATGTTAATAAATCCTATTAATGAGAATTCAATGATGTTTGTTATCCGTAAGCACAGACATTTCTCTTAGTTTATCTTATATTTTATACACAAACAAATATGGTAACATTGTCCAATTTATAAATAAACTTCAAATGACTACATTATATTTATTTTCTATGCCTTCAAATATAATCTATATTATAGAAAAATTAATCTAGTAACCTCATCTTATAAACATTATAAACAGTCTAAAAAATAATAGATAGTTTGCATAAAAACAAAAATAAACTAACGGTAGACTGTGATGTGAACTCACCGATGATTGTGGAGATCGAGTGAACCACCATCAAAACAAATAAAATAAACAATTTATTGTCCTTCATCTACTCCATTGGAGGATGAGGAAGAGTTTCTTGCACTTCAGTATCAAAAGCATTGATTCTGATCATTTGAGAATTCTAAAGAATACTATAAACACAAATCGTCGGTATTATCGGTTGTATCTGCCCTTCTTAGGGTTGAACTATGGAATTTTTATTTATTTTTCTTTAAATTTTATTTATGTTAATAAATCCTATTAATGAGAATTCAATGATGTTTGTTATCCGTAAGCACAGACATTTCTCTTAGATTTATCTTATATTTTATACACAAACAAATATGGTAACATTGTCCAATTTATAAATAAACTTCAAATACTACATTATATTTATTTTCTATGCCTTTAAATATAATCTATATTATAGAAAAATTAATCTAGCAACCTCATCTTATAAACATTATAAACAGTCTAAAAAATAATAGATAGTTTGCATAAAAACAAAAATAAACTAACGGTAGATTGTGATGTGAAATCACCGATGATTGTGGAGATCGAGTGAACCACCATCAAAACAAATAAAATAAAAATTTATTGTCCTTCATCTACTCCATTGGAGGATGAGGAAGAGTTTCTTGCACTTCAGTATCAAAAGCATTGATTCTGATCATTTGAGAATTCTAAAGAATACTATAAACACAAATCGTCGGTATTATCGGTTGTCAAATCGGTTGTATCTTCCCTTCTTAGGGTTGAACTATGGAATTTTTTATTTATTTTTCTTTAAATTTTATTTATGTTAATAAATCCTATTAATTAGAATTCAATGATGTTTGTTATCCGTAAGAACAGACATTTCTCTTAGATTTATCTTATATTTTATACACAAACAAATATGGTAACATTGTCCAATTTATAAATAAACTTCAAATGACTACATTATATTTATTTTCTATGCCTTCAAATATAATCTATATTATAGAAAAATTAATCTAGTAACCTCATCTTATAAACATTATAAACAGTCTAAAAAATAATAGATAGTTTGCATAAAAACAAAAATAAACTAACGGTAGATTGTGATGTGAACTCACCGATGATTGTGGAGATCGAGTGAACCACCATCAAAACAAATAAAATAAACAATTTATTGTCCTTCATCTACTCCATTGGAGGATGAGGAAGAGTTTCTTGCACTTCAATATCAAAAGCATTGATTCCGATCATTTGAGAATTCAAAAGAATACTATAAACACAAATCGTCGGTATTATCGGTTGTCAAATCGGTTGTATCCGCCCTTCTTCCGGTTGAACTATGGAATTTTTATTTATGTTTCTTTAAAAAAAAATTATGTTAATAAATCCTATTAATGAGAATTCAATGATCTTTGTTATCCGTAAGCACACACATTTCTCTTATATTTATCTTATATTTTATACACAAACAAATATGATAACATTGTCCAATTTATATATAAACTTCAAATACCTACATTATATTTATTTTCTATGCCTTTAAATATAATCTATATTATAGAAAAATTAATCTAGCAACCTCATCTTATAAACATTATAAACAGTCTAAAAAATAATAGATAGTTTGCATAAAAACAAAAATAAACTAACGGTAGATTATGATGTGAACTCACCGATGATTGTGGAGATCGGGTGAACCACCATCAAAACAAATAAAATAAACAATTTATTGTCCTTCATCTACTCCATTGGAGGATGAGGAAGACTTTCATGCACTTCAGTATCAAAAGCATTGATTCCGATCATTTGAGAATTCAAAGAATACTATAAACACAAATCGTCGATATTATCGTTTGTCAAATCGGTTGTATCTGCCCTTCTTCGGGTTGAACTATGGAATTTTTATTTATTTTTCTTTAAATGTTATTTATGTTAATAAATCCTATTAATGAGAATTCAATGATGTTTGTTATCTGTAAGCACAGACATTTCTCTTATGTTTATCTTATATTTTATACACAAACAAATATGGTAACTTTGTCCAATTTATAAATAAACTTCAAATGACTACATTATATTTATTTTCTATGCCTTCAAATATAATCTATATTATAGAAAAATTAATCTAGTAACCTCATCTTATAAACATTATAAACAGTCTAAAAAATAATAGATACTTTGCATAAAAACAAAAATAAACTAACGGTAGACTATGATGTGAACTCACCGATGATTATGGAGATCGAGTGAACCACCATCAAAACAAATAAAATAAACAATTTATTGTCCTTCATCTACTCCATTGGAGGATGAGGAAGAGTTTCTTGCACTTCAGTATCAAAAGTATTGATTCTGATCATTTGAGAATTCTAAAGAATACTATAAACACAATTCGTCGGAATTATCGGTTGTCATATCGGTTGTATCTGCCCTTCTTAGGGTTGATCTATGGAATTTTTATTTATTTTTCTTTAAATTTAATTTATGTTAATAAATCCTATTAATTAGAATTCAATGATGTTTGTTATCCGTAAGCACAGACATTTCTCTTAGATTTATCTTATATTTTATACACAAACAAATATGGTAACACTGTCCAATTTATAAATAAACTTCAAATACCTACATTATATTTATTTTCTATGCCTTTAAATATAATCTATACTATAGAAAAATTAATCTGGCAACCTCATCTTATAAACATTATAAACAGTCTAAAAAATAATAGATAGTTTGCATAAAAACAAAAATAAACTAACGGTAGATTGTGATGTGAAATCACCGATAATTGTGGAGATCGAGTGAACCACGATCAAAACAAATAAAATAAACAATTTATTGTCCTTCATCTACTCCATTGGAGGATGAGGAAGAGTTTCTTGCACTTCAGTATCAAAAGCATTGATTCTGATCATTTGAGAATTCTAAAGAATACTATAAACACAAATCGTCGGTATTATCGGTTGTCAAATCGGTTGTATCTTCCCTTCTTAGGGTTGAACTATGGAATTTTTATTTATTTTTCTTTAAATTTTATTTATCTTAATAAATCCTATTAATTAGAATTCAATGATGTTTGTTATCCGTAAGAACAGACATTTCTCTTAGATTTATCTTATATTTTATACACAAATAAATATGGTAACTTTGTCCAATTTATAAATAAACTTCAAATGAATACATTAAATTTATTTTCTATGTCTTCAAATATAATCTATATTATAGAAAAATTAATCTAGTAACCTCATCTTATAAACATTATAAACAGTCTAAAAAATAATAGATAGTTTGCATAAAAACAAAAATAAACTAACGGTAGATTGTGATGTGAACTCACCAATGATTATGGAGATCGAGTGACCACCATCAAAACAAATAAAATAAACAATTTATTGTCCTTCATCTACTCCATTGGAGGATGAGGAAGAGTTTCTTGAACTTCAGTATCAAAAGCATTGATTCTGATCATTTGAGAATTCTAAAGAATAATATAAACACAAATCGTCGATATTATCGGTTGTATCTGCCCTTCTTCGGGTTGAACTATGGAATTTTTATTTATTTTTCTTTAAATTTTATTTATGTTAATAAATCCTTTTAATGAGAATTCAATGATATTTGTTATCCGTAAGCACAGACATTTCTCTTAGATTTATGTTATATTTTATACACAAACAAATATGGTAACATTGTCCAATTTATAAATAAACTTCAAATACCTACATTATATTTATTTTCTATGCCTTTAAATATAATCTATATTATAGAAAAATTAATCTAGCAACCTCATCTTATAAACATTATAAACAGTCTAAAAAATAATAGATAGTATGCATAAAAACAAAAATAAACTAACGGTAGATTGTGACGTGAACTCACCGATAATTGTGGAGGTCGAGTGAACCACCATCAAAACAAATAAAATAAACAATTTATTGTCCTTCATCTACTCCATTGGAGGATGAGGAAGAGTTTCTTGCACTTCAGTATCAAAAGCATTGATTCTGATCATTTGAGAATTCTAAAGAATATTATAAACATAAATCGTCGGTATTTCGGTTGTCAAATCGGTTGTATCTGCCCTTCTTAGGGTTGAACTATGGAATTTTTATTTAGTTTTCTTTAAATTTTATTTAGGTTAATAAATCCTATTAATTAGAATTCAATGATGTTTGTTATCCGTAAGAACAGACATTTCTCTTAGATTTATCTTATATTTTATACACAAACAAATATGGTAACATTGTCCAATTTATAAATAAACTTCAAATGAATACATTATATTTATTTTCTATGCCTTCAAATATAATCTATATTATAGAAAAATTAATCTAGTAACCTCATCTTATAAACATTATAAACAAGCTAAAAAATAATAGATAGTTTGCATAAAAACAAAAATAAACTAACGGTAGATTGTGATGTGAACTCACCGATGATTGTGGAGATCGAGTGAACCACCATCAAAACAAATAAAATAAACAATTTATTGTCCTTCATCTACTCCATTGGAGGATGAGGAAGAGTTTCTTGCACTTCAATATCAAAAGCATTGATTCTGATCATTTGAGAATTCTAAAGAATACTATAAACACAAATCGTCGGTATTATCGGTTGTCAAATCGGTTGTATCTGCCCTTCTTAGGGTTGAACTATGGAATTTTTATTTATTTTTATTTAAATTTTATTTATGTTAATAAATCCTATTAATTAGAATTCAATGATGTTTGTTATCCGTAAGAACAGACATTTTTCTTAGATTTATCTTATATTTTATACACAAACAAATATGGTAGCATTGTCCAATTTATAAATAAACTTCAAATGACTACATTTTATTTATTTTCTATGCCTTCAAATATAATCTATATTATAGAAAAATTATACTAGTAACCTCATCTTCTAAACATTATAAACAGTCTAAAATATAATAGATAGTTTGCATAAAAACAAAAATAAACTAACGGTAGATTGTGATGTGAACTCACCAATGATTATGGAGATCAAGTGAACCACCATCAAAACAAATAAAATAAACAATTTATTGTCCTTCATCTACTCCATTGGAGGATGAGGAAGAGTTTCTTGCACTTCAGTATCAAAAGCATTGATTCTGATCATTTGAGAATTCTAAAGAATAATATAAACATAAATCGTCGATATTATCGGTTGTATCTGCCCTTCTTCGCGTTGAACTATGGAATTTTTATTTATTTTTCTTTAAATTTTATTTATGTTAATAAATCCTATTAATGAGAATTCAATGATGTTTGTTATCCGTAAGCACAGACATTTCTCTTAGATTTATCTTATATTTTATACACAAACAAATATGGTAACATTGTCCAATTTATAAATAAACTTCAAATACCTACATTATATTTATTTTCTATGCCTTTAAATATAATCTATATTATAGAAAAATAAATCTAGCAACCTCATCTTATAAACATTATAAACAATCTAAAAAATAATAGAGAGTTTGCATAAAAACAAAAATTAACTAACGGTAGATTGTGATGTGAAATCACCGATAATTGTGGTGATCGAGTGAACCACCATCAAAACAAATAAAATAAACAATTTATTGTCCTTCATCTACTTCATTGGAGGATGAGGAAGAGTTTCTTGCACTTCAGTATCAAAAGCATTGATTCTGATCATTTGAGAATTTTAAAGAATACTATAAACACAAATCGTCGGTATTATCGGTTGTCAAATCGGTTGTATCTACCCTTCTTAGGGTTGAACTATGGAATTTTTATTTGTTTTTCTTTAAATTTTATTTATGTTAATAAATCCTATTAATTAGAATTCAATGATGTTTGTTATCCGTAAGAACAGACATTTCTCTTAGATTTATCTTATATTTTATACACAAACAAATATGGTAACATTGTCCAATTTATAAATAAACTTCAAATGACTACATTAAATTTATTTTCTATGCCTTCAAATATAATCTATATTATAGAAAAACTCATCTAGTAACCTCATCTTATAAACATTATAAATAGTCTAAAAAATAATAGACAGTTTGCATAAAAACAAAAATAAACTAACGGTAGACTGTGATGTGAACTCACCGATGATTGTGGAGATCGAGTGAACCACCATCAAAACAAATAAAATAAACAATTTATTGTCCTTCATCTACTCCATTGGAGGATGAGGAAGAGTTTCTTGCACTTCAATATCAAAAGCATTGATTCTGATCATTTGAGAATTCTAAAGAATACTATAAACACAAATCGTCGGTATTATCGGTTGTCAAATCGGTTGTATCTGCCCTTCTTCGGGTTGAACTATGGAATTTTTATTTATGTTTCTTTAAAAAAAAATTATGTTAATAAATCTTATTAATGAGAATTCAATGATGTTTGTTATCCGTAAGCACAGACATTTCTCTTAGATGTATCTTATATTTTATACACAAACAAATATGGTAACATTGTCCAATTTATATATAAACTTCAAATACCTATATTATATTTATTTTCTATGCCTTTAAATATAATCTATATTATAGAAAAATTAATCTAGCAACCTCATCTTATAAACATTATAAACAGTCTAAAAAATAATAGATAGTTTGCATATAAACAAAAATAAACTAACGGTAGATTATGATGTGAACTCACCGATGATTGTGGAGATCGAGTGAACCACCATCAAAACAAATAAAATAAACAATTTATTGTCCTTCATCTACTCCATTGGAGGATGAGGAAGAGTTTCATGCACTTCAGTATCAAAAGCATTGATTCCGATCATTTGAGAATTCAAAAGAATACTATAAACACAAATCGTCGGTATTATCGTTTGTCAAATCGATTGTATCTGCCCTTCTTCGGGTTGAACTATGGAATTTTTATTTATTTTTCTTTAAATGTTATTTATGTTTAAAAATCCTATTAATTAGAATTCAATGATGTTTGTTATCTGTAAGCACAGACATTTCTCTTATGTTTATCTTATATTTTATACACAAACAAATATGGTAACTTTGTCGAATTTATAAATAAACTTCAAATGACTACATTATATTTATTTTCTATGCCTTCAAATATAATTTATATTATAGAAAAATTAATCTAGTAACCTCATCTTATAAACATTATAAACAGTCTAAAAAATAATAGATACTTTGTATAAAAACAAAAATAAACTAACGGTAGACTATGATGTGAACTCACCGATGATTGTGGAGATCGAGTGAACCACCATCAAAACAAATAAAATAAACAATTTATTGTCCTTCATCTACTCCATTGGAGGATGAGGAAGAGTTTCTTGCACTTCAGTATCAAAAGTATTGATTCTGATCATTTGAGAATTCTAAAGAATACTATAAACACAAATCGTCGGTATTATCGGTTGTCATATCGGTTGTATCTGCCCTTCTTAGGGTTGAACTATGGAATTTTTATTTATTTTTCTTTAAAAATTTATTTATGTTAATAAATCCTATTAATTAGAATTCAATGATGTTTGTTATCCGTAAGAACAGACATTTATCTTAGATTTATCTTATATTTTATACACAAACAAATATGGTAACATTGTCCAATTTATAAATAAACTTCAAATGACTACATTAAGTTTATTTTCTATGCCTTCAAATATAATCTATATTATAGAAAAATCAATCTAGCAACCTCATCTTATAAACATTATAAACAGTCTAAAAAATAATAGATAGTTTGCATAAAAACAAAAATAAACTAACGGTAGATTGTGATGTGAACTCACCGATGATTGTGGGGATCGAGTGAACCACCATCAAAACAAATAAAATAAACAATTTATTGACCTTCATCTTCTCCATTGGAGGATGAGGAAGAGTTTCTTGCACTTCAGTATCAAAAGCATTGATTCTGATCATTTGAGAATTCTAAAGAATACTATAAACACAAATCGTCGATATTACCGGTTGTCAAATCGGTTGTATCTGCCCTTCTTAGGGTTGAACTATGGAATTTTTATTTATTTTTCTTTAAATTTTATTTATGTTAATAAATCCTATTAATTAGAATTCAATGATGTTTGTTATCCGTAAGAACAGACATTTCTCTTAGATTTATCTTATATTTTATACACAAACAAATATGGTAACTGTAAGACCCTAATTTTGTCCCTAAGATCCCCCGTGGCATCATATCATATCATTGCATTGCCTCAAGGATCATTGTGCACCTTGCTTCCTCCCCTGTGGGTGGGTTATCCTTTTTAAGTGGTTCTTGATCACCAAGCATTCCTTGCATTTATATGTCATTGCTTTTCTTTTAATCACTAACCAAAAGTACAAAAATATGTCATCTAACCTTTGTCTTGCAGATGAAGCAGTAACAGGTCAAAGCAATTAAAGGCATTCATTGAGCCATAGATGGTGGTCATTCTTGAGATTTGGACCCCACAATCATTCACAAGATTTCATATGAGTTATGATGATATTTTGAAGTAAAATCCCAAGTGGTAGATGTAGCACCTCAAATTTGCACCTATCATTATACATACATTGTCATTATTAGGTCATAACATAACATGGTCCACTGCATAACATTGCATTGTCCCCTTTGCCCCAAGTGCAAGTCATCAGAAGAATTAGGTCAAACTGGTTAGGAGATCAGTCAGTCAAGCAAGCAAGTACAAATTCCATTGAGCCAAGGCCCTAGGGTTGGTCCAACATGTTCACATGACTTGGGGGTCCATTTGAAGTGTTTAGGTCAAAGATTGGATGCTCAGAGGTCATCATTCAATGCACAATCAGTCAGAAACCCTAAAAAGTCAAACTTGGTCAACTGTGTCTGATTTTATGGTTTTGATGGTTGGATTTGGTTTGAGAGAGCTCATTCATGTCCAAATAGGCCTCATGTATCATGTCAAACATCATCATGGAAGAATTTGAAGCCAGATCAGAAATTTCCAAAAATAGAAACTGGACCTGTAATTGAAACCTGCCAAAAATGGAAAGTCTTGATCCTCAAACTTACATCATGATACAAGCTTCAAATGAATTTTTGCCCAACATGAAAGTTGAAGATCTTGTTCTCCCATTTCCAAAAAGTCCAAGAACACTCAATTCCCATGTATGGTTGGCAAGTTATGATCGAATCATTCTCAGAAATTTTTGAACTTCAAAAGGCCATATCTCTCAAACCATTTGGCCAATTTGGGTGGGGTTTTTTGCTACAAGCCAAATTTGATGCCCTATTTCCAAATATGCAACCATCATGCATCAAAACATTACCAATCAAAATGGCATTTTTGGACTTGCATGAATTAATTTCAAGTGAGGTTGAAAAATGAGTTTCAAAATTAACCACTTCCAACCAATTCTACCAATCAAATATGTTCAGAAATCATATTTTGGACATGTTCAAAGCCCATTTTCGTGCAGTACACACACCCATCACCAACTTGCTTGAAAATTGGCAAAAAGGACACTTTTCACCAACTCCATTCCACTTTTTCATGAACCTTGATCAGTACCACAAAACAGAGTATATATTCATCATTTTCCTGCTGAAAGAAACCCTAGCAGCCACAAGATATCACAGAAAAAACACTTGCTCTCAAAAAACTCATTTTCATCATCTTTCAAAATCCTTCCAAAAGCTCCAAAGAACTCGAGCTGGCTTTTGTGTTTTCATCATCTACCATCACTTCTGAGAAGCTGTCAAGCATGATCCACTAACTGTAAAGCCCTTTACAAGCACTGCTACTCAAGAACACTTCCATGGCAAGATTCGAATGGAGCTATTTCAAAGATTCCTGAGCTAAACATCCTTCACCATTCACCTTGTGGAAGCTTTGTGAGCACCTGTTTCAAGCATAAACATCCAAACAACCATCGAATCCCAACTGTTCTTCAAAACTGGTAAAATTTCGATCTCATTATTTCATCAAATCAATACATGTTTTAGAAAGATCTCTCCATGCTGAGCTTTGTGATGGTCTTACTTTTTAAAATGGTTGATTATTGCTCGAGTTATGCTGAAATAAAGTTTGGTGATGAAACATAGTTTTGCTCGATTCAGGATCCATAGTGTGTTTTAGTGAAAATTGATAATGGATTCGTGTTTGTCATTGCTTGCTGATCATTTGTGTGTGTCCAATTTCATTTTCTGGAAAAATCTTTGATGAACTCGATTTGGGAAGATGAGCATTCATGTTGTTCATGTTAAAACCCTAGGTTTCCATTGCCTTGCCCAGAAACTGGTTTTTCACGTGCTGCATGGCACTGTTGGCCCATGAGCCAATCATGTTATTTCCTGGCCGTGCCCAAAACGACCGTGCATTGTTAAGTGACATTCCTATTTACCAAAATGCCATCCGGCCATTAATAAATCCAAATTAATTCATTTAATTTCTCATTTTTATTTCATTTGGCATGGCTTACTTGCAAAAATCATAAATCATTCATTTTAAATCCATTTCTCATGGGAATTTTTGCTAAATCTTCATCATGATCTCTACTTTTTTATCATAATTTTTCCAGAATTTTGTGATCATTGGATTTTATTTGGCATATTGGTTTGTGACATGTATCCTTTTCTTGTACATCTTGCCAAATCCTTTGTGAAATTGTCATAACTTATCCTATGGACTTGAAACTTTTTGAGCACAAACTAGACTCATTCATGTTTATTTTGATATAGAGTTTGTGAATTTCTCTTATCTGGTTTGTGAATTGTGAATTTTTGAAGTAGGGTGTGACAATTTGTGTCACACCATTGATGTGCAACTTGTTGATTTTCGTATCCATGCTTCTTGACCTCCAATTAACCTGATTTTTTGCATGATTGAGCTCTTGTATGTCTAGTTGGTATGTGATTTTTTGTGGAATTATTTGAGGCATTTCCTAATTGTTTGAGATTTTCTCCCCTGTTTGACCAAAATGTTGACTTCTTGTGATGCATGTTGCCATTTCATTTGTGAAATCCTCATACTTTATTAGATGGACATGAAATTTTACATGTGATAACTAGACATCCTCATCTTTGCCATGGTTTTAGTCCCATTCATTTATCATACACCATCTCTGATTTATGATTTTTCTAAGTTGATGCATGTTTGGTTGACTTCATTGAGCATGTTCAAAATTGCTTTGACTTTCTGATTTTCATTGACTGCTTTCCACTTGTCCAAATGTGATGAAATTTGACATGCTTTCCTTGCTGTGGGTTGTGATTGATCATGATTTATTTGATGATTTTTGGAAATGTTTGAGATTGGTTTTGATGCAAGTCTTGCTGTTGACTTCTATGAGCTCCTAAATGCCATGTTTTGACTTAATTTGTTCATGAAATGATGATGATGATTGATATGAATGTGAACCCAATTGGTTTTGTTTCTTGATGGTTTGAACATGATTTTGGATACTTGCCCTTTGCTGTTTTAACTTTTTCATTCTTTTTTGACCCTAGGCTTGCCCTAGTGGTCCTGTTACTCACCTTTGAGCTCATGTTTTCAGGTTGACCAACAAATGACCAATGAGACCAATTCTTTTTTTGATTGAGCTTGCTTGAATATCATTGATTAACTTGTTTGTTTTGTAGGTGGCTTGGCTCACATGCCTTGAGCCTTGTGCCTTGCGCATCCATTTGCCAATGATTAACTGTTGATGACTGTTTCCTTTTGCTTTGTTTTGAAGTTGTATACTAATGTCTGCTTGACTATTTCAGGTGCTTTTAGTTGCTCAGTTCCTTGTGAACTTTTGCTTTGCTTTGCTTATATAAGCAATTTGCATTGAGGTATATTTCTAATCTTCATGTAGTCTGGAAGACCTGGCCTGTTACTTGGCCAGGCAACTGTCTGAAGTCCTCCTTAAGAGGCAATGTTTGTGACTGTTTACATTTGTCCTTATATAGAGTCAAATACCTCCTAAGTGAAGAGGCAATTGGCAGACACAAGGGATGTGCAATCCATCCCCTGCTATTCTGTGTGTCATCTGCTTTGCTCACACCACTGTGTTGATGCATTGCAGATACAAACCCAAGATCTTGTACAATTGTATAGTTGATTCAGTATCAAATGTGTAGAAGGGTTCCCACTTTCTGAACCCACACATTCTTGTCTTAAGCTCTCCCAGGCCAGGGATAAGAGCTGTGAAGTCTCATCTTCACTCACCCTTCATCTGCTTCACCTTGGCTCTCAATGTCAAGGTTAAGAGCAACATCTACCCAGTTCCAGAGGTTTGTTTGTTGAGGTTGATATGACCCCTCGACTAAAACCTAACCCTTGTGTGAGCCCTTGTTTGTATATAGTGTGTGCTACCTGTGCTTGTATGTTTGTTTGACTTGCTTCCTGTGCAAGTTAGGTTTAGTTTAGACTTGCTTCCTGTGCAAGTTAGGTTTTGCTTGGCTTGCTCCCTGTGCAAGTTAAATGTGCGTGTGGCTTGCTTCCTGTGCAAGTCATGATTAGGATAGGCTGGCTCCCTGTGCCAGTTAGCTAGAAACCTTAACTTAGGGATGATTTGCATGATAACATCTAGGCTCGAGTCGTAGTCTCCCTAATTGTGTCTCCCTCTGTTATCTGGTTAGGCTAGTCCTTTATCCCTCTGTAGGGGAACTACGTCGCCCTGATCCTCATACCAGATGAGGTACGTAGGCAGGAGATGAGCAGATCTCTCCGGGCGCCTGTGTCTTTGTTTTGTGTTGTTGTGTGCTTGGAAGCTGATGTAAGTCCATCGAGTGGCATTCGGGCTCCATGTTTGCCTTCTTGAGTGCGTTTTGGTTCGGATGCCGACGTAAGTCCAGTGATTGGCAGTCGGGCTCCATGTTTGCCTTCTTGAGTGTGTTTTTGGTTCGGATGCTGATGTAAGTCCAGTGATTGGCATTCGGGCTCCATGTTTGCCTTTGCCTGTGTTTGTTTGTGTGCGTGTTAGCCGAGCTACGAATGCTCTGATTCTCCTTCGTCCAAAGGAGATACGTATGCATAGGATGCGATATCCTAGCGAGCATGTGTCGTTTCCCCGGTCCGAACTACTTAGACTCTGATGTCTATGCCTGATAGACTAAGTAGGACCAGGATGCGACATCCTGCCGAGTCAGTCTTGTTTGTTTTCTTGTGTCTCTTTCAGCCAGTGTTTGTGTGTTTATGAGCAGTGTGTTTTAGCAACCATTTTCCTTCCTTTTGTGCGTGGATCCCGTCGAGTACGACGGATGCGTAGGGGTGCTAATACCTTCCCTTCGCATAACCGACTCCCGAACCCATACTCTTTGGTCGCGAGACCATGTCTTTTCCAGGTTTACTCTGAGCGTTTCCTTTCCCTCTTTTGGGATAAATAACACACGGTGGCGGCTCTATTGTTCTTGTTTTCCCGCCGGTTTTTCGCGTAATGCGACAGCTGGCGACTCTGCTGGGGAGTATAGAGAAGTTGACCTGTGCTGGTCCGTCTTCCCTAAGCGAGTCTCTCCTAGCGCTCTCTAGGTTAAGGCTTTGGTTGCTTTGTGCTGTTATTTATTGCATTCATTTGTATATATTTGCATTTACTGTTTGCATTTATTGTGTGCATTAATGTTTGCATTCATTCATATTCATCTGGCTGGTTGTCTGTTTCTCTCTGTTGGGGTGGGGGTTACATGAGGTAAAAGGCCCAATACCCAGGCCATGAGTGAAATCTAGGATACTTAGGAATAGAGTGATTCATGGGAAGCGGGTGGTATTGCGCCACTTAGCGGAACATTGATATCACGAGCAGTTCAGACCCTGGTGGGATATTATCGTTACATACTTCGGGTGTGTATATGATGATATTCTGCGAAAGGTTATTTATGCTGCGTTTCTCTCGACCTTACCCTGGCCTAGATGACACCCGTGAGTGGGGAGGGAATGATCATTATTACAGGTACAGTTGGTGACTTGTTGGTGACTTGTTGGTGACTTGTGATCCTGTTGGTGACTATTGGTCCAGAAGTTTGGGGTCTCAGATGACTTTGGGTTTCAGATGAATTTGTGGTTCCGAGTTCAAGCCGAAGCTTTGATCCTGTGTTCTGAGAGACACAGCCAACCAGTCGTGTCTGCATCATTTGCATCATAGCATGTTTATTTTCAAAAAAAAATACGCAATAAAAAAAAAAGGGGGAAAAAGAAAAGAAAAAAACTAATCCCTGCATGCATATCATTTCTCAGGTACATTCCAGAGCTTGTTCACTGATAGAGATGGCAACAGTCCCAGAGTTGAAGCGGAAGACTTGTTCCTACAGCTTTCACCGTGAACCTTTGACGTCTCTGATTGAGTTGAGCAACCTTATGACCAGTGGTAACCAGAAGGGGTTTGTTGACCAGTATGGAGATATTCTGACACTGTTGAAGATGGTAGTCGATCCGGTGCCGTTGTAGACTCTTCTACAGTTCTATGACCCAGAGCTTCATTGTTTCACCTTTCAAGATTATCAGTTGGCGCCTACTCTTGAGGAGTACTCCATTCTGCTGAGTGTTCCGGTCCGGTATCAGGTTCCTTTCTTGGATGTGCCCAAGGAGGTTGATTTCAGAGTTGTTGCCAGAGCTCTCCATTTGGGTATCAAGGAAGTCAGCGATAGTTGGAAGTCCAGTGGGGATGTTGTAGGATTGCCTTTGAAGTTTCTGTTGAGGGTAGCTAGAGAAGAAGCAGAGAAGGGAAGTTGGGAAGCCTTTCATGCTCAGTTGGCCGTCATGATCTATGGGATCGTCCTGTTTCCGAGTATGCCCAATTTTGTTGACTATGCTGCAGTTAGTATTTTCATTGGAGGAAATCCAGTTCCTACTCTGTTGGCTGACACTTACTATGCTATTCACAGTAGGCATGGTAAGGGTGGGGCTATCAGGTGTTGTCTCCCGCTTTTGCTCAGATGGTTCTTGTCTCTCCTGCCAGTCAGTGGACCTTTTGTGGATGCTCAGAGCACGCATAAGTGGACTCAGAGGGTTATGTCTCTTACCTCCTATGATATCAGGTGGCAATCTTACCGGATGGATGTGCGTAACGTCATTATGAGCTTTGGAGGATTCCGTAACGTGCCACTCGTAGGGACTAGGGGTTGCATCAATTACAACCCGGTTCTTTCTCTTCGCCAGTTGGGGTTTGTGATGAAGGGAAGACCACTTGAGGCTGAGATAGCTGAAAGTGTGTATTTTGAGAAGCAGAGCGACCCGGATAGATTGGAGCAGATAGGAAGAGCTTGGAAGTCTATTGGTGTGAAGGATGAATCTGTCTTAGGGAAGAAGTTTGCCGTTGCTATGCCTGATTACACTGATTGGGTCAAGGAGAGAGTAGAAACTTTGTTGTTACCCTACGATAGGATGGAGCCGTTGCAGGAGCAACCACCTTTGATCCTTGCTGAGAGTGTGCCTGCGGAGCACTACAAGCAAGCCCTGATGGAGAATCGCCGTTTGAGAGGGAAGGAGAAAGATACCCAGATGGAGCTGTACAAAGCCAAAGCTGATAGGTTGAATTTGGCTCATCAACTCAGAGGAGTGCGAGAAGAAGATGCTAGCAGACTGAGAAGCAAGAAGAGATCCTACGAGGAGATGGAGAGCATGTTAGATGCAGAACACCGGGAGTTCTTGAGGTTGCAGAGAGTTGAGGCCAGCTATCAGAAGAAGATCAGAGACTTGGAGAAGCAACTCAGAGATAAAGACATCCAGTTGAAGAAGGAAGTAGACTTGAGACAGGCATCAGAGAACCACCTTGGAGGAGAAGTGGTAGAGCTTAGACGACAACTGAAGGAGAAGATCACTCTTTTGCCAGAATGTTCAGAATGTGACCTGTTGATAGACCAGTGTCAGTACTTGAAGACTCTCATTCCGGGAGGCCGTTTGTCTTAGCTTGTATCTTTGATGTGTATGTTGAGAATCACCTCCAGGCTTGTTGGATGGGATTCATTGTTGTACTCCGATTGTTTGGATTTTCTTTGTCGACTTTGTTGTATGATCCTGTTACTCATATAGATGAGGTTGTTGGTTTCACCTTGTACTCATCACTCTTGTGTATGTTGTTTCTGTGCTTCTGTGTTGTTCTTGCTGCAGGTTGCCATCTTTTGAGGATGACTCAGGCTCTTTGAATGCCTGAGAAATGAACATATCATGTGCATCATACGCATCATTAGCACCATACTCATATCATTTTGCATAACAGGTGTACTTGGTCGTGACTTCTCACTCTGGTTCCTGTTTTAGGCAGGATAGCTGATCAACGTCCGCACCGCTACTCAACAAGACTGAATCAACAGAGAGGTATGGATCAAGTTCAAGCTGAGTTGGCTGAGATGAAGGCTAACATGGCCCAGTTTATGAATATGATGCAAGGGGTTGCACAAGGTCAAGAAGAACTTCGAGCCTTGGTTCAGAGACAAGAGGCTGCAATTCCACCGGTCAACCATGCTCCGCCAGAGGGAGGCCTAATCAATGATAACAATGTTGCTGCTGCTGTACCCATCAACAACTATGTTGTAGGTGATGAGTTGGGGGGTATTCGAATCAACGGTCAACCTATTGCTCCAGATGCCGCTAATGCCAGAGCAGTCCGTGCCCCGGCCCGTAATCCTGCTCCGATTGTTGACAGACAAGAGGATATGTTCACTCTGCTCAGTGAAGACGAAGACGTTCTGGGAAGGGTTGATGAGAGGGATCGTAAAGTTGATGCCCTTGCTGAGAAAATTAGAGCTATGGAATGTCAGAATTCTCTCGGTTTTGATGTTACCAATATGGGGTTGGTGGAAGGTTTGAGAATCCCTTACAAGTTCAAAGCACCGTCCTTCGATAAATACAACGGTACTTCTTGCCCTCGCACCCATGTGCA
Source organism: Lathyrus oleraceus (assembly GCF_024323335.1). Classification (NCBI taxonomy): domain Eukaryota; kingdom Viridiplantae; phylum Streptophyta; class Magnoliopsida; order Fabales; family Fabaceae; genus Lathyrus; species Lathyrus oleraceus. Next base: position 419,895,757 of record NC_066582.1, on the reverse strand, counting down.
GGCTTATTATCGAAAAATCTCTGCGTATACCGATGATGAAAAGATGTGGATGTATTTTTTCCAAGATAGTCTATCTGGGGCTTCTTTGGACTGGTACATGGAATTAAAGAGAGATTCGATCCGATGCTGGAGGGATCTGGGTGAGGCCTTCTTGAGGCAATATAAACATAACATGGACATGGCGCCTAGCCGGACTCAGCTGCAGAGTCTATGTCAGAAATCTGGAGAGAGCTTCAAGGAGTACGCCCAGAGGTGGCGTGAACTGGCTGCTAGAGTTCAACCCCCTATGCTGGAGAGGGAGTTGACAGATATGTTTATCGGCACTCTTCAGGGTGTGTTTATGGACCGGATGGGGAGCTGCCCATTCGGTAGTTTTTCTGATGTTGTCATTTGTGGAGAGAGGACTGAGAGCTTGATTAAAACTGGGAAGATCCAAGATGCTGGTTCCTCTTCTTCTAAGAAGCCGTTTGCTGGGGCACCTCGTCGAAGAGAGGGTGAAACTAATGATGTTCAACACCGCAGAGATCAGAACAGAAGTGAATACCGTCAAGCTGCTGCAGTAACCATTCAGGCACCTCAACCTCGTCAACAACAACAACAAAGAGTTCAACAACCGCAACAACAACAACAGCAACGTCCGTATCAGCCCAGACAAAGGATGCCTGATCGACGTTTTGATTCGCTACCCATGTCGTACGCCGAACTGCTGCCCGAACTACTCAGGTTGGGGATGGTTGAGTTGCGTACAATGGCTCCGCCTACAGTATTGCCTCCTGGGTACGACGCCAACGTCCGTTGTGACTTTCACTCTGGGGCACCAGGGCATCATACTGAGAAGTGTCGGGCTCTCCAGCACAAGGTCCAAGATTTGATCGATGCCAAAGCAATCAACTTCGCTCCAGTGCCTAACGTCGTAAACAACCCTATGCCTCAGCATGGTGGGCATAGAGTGAACAATATTGAGGGGAAAGAAGCTGAAGATCTGGTTGTTAATGTTGATGATATTCAGACTTCTCTGCTAGTTGTGAAGGGCCGTCTGCTGAATGGGGGTGTCTACTCGGGCTGTGATGAGGATTGTTTGGGCTGTGCCGAATCTGAGAATGGTTGCGACCAGTTAAGGGCCGGTATCCAGGGTATGATGGATGAGAGTTGTTTGCAATTCAGTAGGGCTGTAAAAGATCGTGGGACAGTGTCAACTATCACCATTTACTTTAAACCAACTGAAGGACGTGGACAAAGGGTCGTTAGTGCACCTGCAACAAATGGTACCCCAGTTACCATTTCCGTGCCTGTAACCATCAGTGCTCCGACTACTATCGTTGCGTCTGGAAGAAGGGCTGTTGAGAATAGTAGAGCCGTGCCGTGGAAGTATGATAATGCTTATCGCAGTAACAGAAGGGCTGAAAGTCAGACGAGACCAATGAATCAAGCTCCAGTGACAATTGGTTTACCGAATAGAGTTCCTGCAACTGTTGGTCCGGCTGTGGATAATGTAGGGGGTCCAGGAGGTTTTACCAGAAGTGGTCGTCTGTTCGCACCGCAGCCTTTGAGGGACAATAATGCTGAGGCTCTCGCCAAAGCAAAGGGTAAGCAAGCTGTGGGTGAGGAAGAACCTGTCCAGAAGGAAGCGCCCGAGGGGTCATTTGAGAAGGACGTGGAGGAGTTTATGAAGATAATCAAGAAGAGTGACTACAAGATTGTAGATCAGTTGAATCAAACTCCGTCCAAGATTTCTATACATTCACTGTTGTTGTGCTCTGAGGCACACCGTAATGCCTTGCTGAAGATGTTAAATCTGGCTTACGTGCCTCAGGAGATTTCTGTCAATCAACTGGAGGGTGTGATGGCCAATGTGAGCACCAGGCATGGTGTAGGATTCACCAACCTGGACTTACCGCCTGAAGGGCGGAACCATAACAAAGCCTTGCACATCACCATGGAGTGCAAGGGGGCAGTGTTGTCTCACGTATTGGTGGACACCGGGTCGTCACTGAATGTGCTGCCTAAGCAGGTTCTGAAGAAGATTGATGTGGAAGGGTTTGTGCTTACTCCCAGTGACCTGATCGTTCGTGCTTTCGACGGATCCAAACGTTCTGTGTGTGGGGAAGTTACCTTGCCTGTGAAGATAGGTCCTGAGGTATTCGATATCATCTTCTATGTTATGGACATCCAGCCCGCCTATAGTTGTTTATTGGGGCGTCCATGGATTCATGCAGCAGGGGCAGTCTCGTCGACTCTCCATCAAAAGCTCAAGTATGTCTGGAACGGTCAGATTGTGACCGTGTGCGGTGAAGAAGAGATTCTGGTGAGTCATCTATCCTCGTTCAAATATGTTGAGGTGGATGGCGAGATCCACGAAACCTTATGCCAGGCGTTTGAGACTGTGGCTCTTGAGAAAGTGGCGTACGCTGAGCAGAGGAAGCCAGGTGCTTCAATTACTTCTTATAAGCAGGCTAAGGAGGTTGTTGATTCTGGCAAAGCTGAAGGCTGGGGCAAGATGGTGTATTTTCCTGTCAAAGAAGACAAATTTGGCGTTGGTTATGAGCCTCTCCAAGCAGAGCAGAATGGTCGAGCGGGTCCGAGTATCTTTACCAGCGCTGGGCTGATGAATCATGGCGACGTCTCTGCAACCGGTAGTGAAGACTGTGACAGTGATTGTGATCTGGACAACTGGGTTTGCTCGTGTGCACCAGGGGAGTCTATCAACAACTGGACGGCTGAAGAAGTGGTTCAAGTTACTCTTCTGACAGAGTAATTTCTGTTGTTTTTTCATTTTGCATGAAAATCCTACGATCTGCCCAAGGCGTAGTGATTCATTGTAGGGCCTCATCATGTTTTAATAATTATCATTAATGAAGAACATTTTTTGCAATCAAACTTTGTGATCCCTGTCTTTCTATTTTTTGTTTTCATCTTTTTCAAAAAAACAATAAAAATGGCAATGTTTTTGTTTTTTGTGACTTTATTGAACTCTTTTTCTAAAACAAAGCATTAAACATGCAGAAGCGATCTTATGGCATTCAATATGAACAGTTCTGTTATGGCTCAGTATGATTTCGACAATCCCATCTACCAAGCTGAAGAGGAGAGTGAGGAAGACTGTGAACTTCCTGCAGAATTGGTCAGACTACTGAGGCAGGAGGAAAGGGTCATCCAACCTCATCAGGAGGAGTTGGAGGTTGTTAATTTGGGTACTGAGGACGCCAAAAGAGAAATCAAGATTGGGGCTGCTTTAGAGGACTCTGTCAAGAGGAGGCTGATTGAGATGCTGAGAGAATATGTGGAGATATTCGCCTGGTCATATCAAGATATGCCTGGTTTGGATACAGACATTGTGGTGCACCGATTACCTCTTAGAGAAGGATGTCCTTCGTGTAACACCTCAAAATTTGCCCTCCTCTCTTGGGACTAGCATTAACATATTTGCATATCATTTTAGGGCATTAGGCATCTCATATTGCATAGCATGTGGTTACATAGTGCAAGCCATCTTCCCAAGTCTTGATCAGGAGGTGAGGAAGTCAAGGTGCAAGCCTAGGGTTATTGACTGATCATGGGCCATCTGAGGAATGGGCTGTGGATTAGGGTTTCATGATTCTCAAGGGATATTGGTCTTCATCTTGTTTGCATTGATACATCATCATCATCATGATTTGATTTAATCAGGACATTGAAGCTCATTCCTTGAGATTAGGGTTTTGACCACTGGTCAACCCTAATCCGTTGCATGGGGCCAATCAGGGTTTAATCAGGAGATGGGGTCTGTGATGATTATGAGGTTCATTTGGTGATTATATTGTGCTTATTGAGGCTAGGGTTTCACCCTTGAGCCATTTCAGTTGGAAGTTGGGGTTCAAATTGATCTATGTATTGCCAAATTCATCTATCAGATGAAAAGTCAACTGTGGTCAACTGCACATGATCTGATGGATTTGGAGGTGGAAATGAGTTGAAGACACTTCATTCATGTTGGAACAAGTGTTGAATGACATCTCAAAGCTTAAAAATGAAGAAAATCAAGTCAGGACAAAAACTGCCAAAAATAGAAAGTGACTTGTAGCTGAAGTTTCCAAAAATGGAAAGTTTTTGACCTCAAAAACAGATGTCCAAGGAAGCTTCAAATGAAAAATTGTTCAACATGACAGATGTAGATCTTGTTCTCACCTTTCCAAAAAGTCCAAGAACTTGAAAATCCAATGTGTGGTTTGCGAGATATGGCTCAGTGAATTTTAGAAAAGACCCGTAATCAGGAGGCCATAACTACCACATACTTTGTCCAAATTACAAGTTCTTTATATGCACAAACTCCATTTGACATGTACTTTGAGGGTGCATCATTGGATTTGTTCAAAAATGGCCAAGGCAAAAAGTCACTTTTCAACTGGACAGCTGAATTGGACCAGGGGCAAAATTGTCCAACTCTCAAAATAATTGGAATTTTTGAATGGGACTTTTTCCAACACCTCAGGAATGGCATTTTGAGCTTGTTTGAATCATCACTTTGTGGCCAAAGCATATGGTTTGAGTTTTGGTTTGAAAAATGAAATGGTGAAAATTGGACATTTTGCATTCACATGTGATTTTGAGAAATACATGACCAATAAGCATGGGACAAGTTTCTACAGTCCACATGTGATATTTAGAAGGTGTATGTGCTGTCAAAACAGGTGGCACTAGCTGTCATGGTGAAATTCCAATTTTACCCCTCCTTTGAAAATTGCCATTTACACTAACAATGCTTTTAGTTAATTAAGTGGATTAGTGGAAGATTAAGGTATCATATATAATCTAAATCTCCTTCTAATCATAACAGAATGCACACTTTTCAAAACCAGATCAAGAACTCATCCAAATTCTCTCAAACCCTCAAGAACACCAAAAGCTTCAAATCCATCAAACTTCTTCATTCTTCAACCAATTTTCGAGTTTCTTTTTGCTATCACCTCCTCTAATCATTAGCATCAACTGTTTTTGGAGATTGAAGGAGAAAAAGCATTGAATCGTGACTGCACTTTCAAGCTCCATCAATGGTGAATTGTGATTTGGAGCGCTAGGAGCAAAATCGAGTGAATCTAAGCTTCGCATCTCCTTTCCACTAGCTTATATTACATCTGTTTTGGTAGAAGAATCGCAAATACATCAAAACTCAACACTGCCATGGATTCAAGGTAATTTTTCGAATCTCATGAAATGATGAATTGTTATATGTGTTTTGAAGAGTGATTAACGTAGAAGGCAATGCTGCGATTGGTTTGTGAATTGATGAAACGTAGCTTGAGTTATCGTGATTAGAAGTTAGGATGTTAAAACCTAAAGTGTTCGATTCGTGAGATTTAGAGACAATTAGGAGAAATCGTTTGCATGTTTGTGATCCTGAGAGTGAGGCCGTTCCAACGCATATCCGTTTGTTGATTTTGGTTGAGGAATGAGTAAAATCCGTTTTGAGAGGGTGAAGAACAAGCATGAGGAAGAAGACGAGAGTTCTGGAATTTTTTCCAGCTGATCCGCTACAGTGCAAGGCCGTTTTCGAATTGTGTTTACCGCGGAAATTGACCAATAGCGTGCCTCCACCAAATAATTGAAACGACTGTGTTTTGGGACCGGAAGAGATAATTACACAAGTGCCATTGTCAAATTCCCATTAATTTAATTAATTCTAAAAATCATTAACACCTTTAAAAAATGCATAAAAAATAGTAGAAAAATCCTAAAAATATGGCAATTTTTTCCTTGACTTTGTTGACTTGTGTAGAATTTTTTTGACCTATTGGTCAAAGTTGTGCTTGGCAAATATTTTATTTGGCATAGGCTTTTCTAATGTATGTCACATTTTGATACATTTTGGCAATTTGATCATGAAATACTCATATCATAAAATAAATGGCTGGAAATTTTTGTGGTGGTTCTTGACTCATTGAGGATTATTTATATGTAAATTTCATGAATTTTTGATACCTGGTCAGAGAGCAGCAAATTCTGGAACTTAGGTGTGACAACTTGTGTCACACCTCTTGATATCAACTTGTTGAATTTAATTGGATAACCTATGCATGTTAGAATTGAATGAAATTTGGCATGGTGAATTGTTGATATGTTAGGATGCTTGATGAATTTTTGTGGAATTGTTCATTGCATTTTCAATTTAATCTTGATTTTTCATTTCTGGTGATTGAAATTGCAAGCTCATGTGATACATGTTGGTAGATTGATTGGGAAATCCTCATATTGTATTGTATGGCCATGAAATTTGATATGCATGAACTAGACACGTTGTGTGACCTCCCTGTTTTGGTCTCATCCATTTCTTTTTTGTTTTCAATGAGATATGAATTTTTGAATTGGATGTATGCATTGATGGTGTGAATTGAAGCATGAAATTGTGTCTGTTTTTGATGATTTTCATTGACATGGTTCCATTTGCCCAAATGAGCTCAAATTTGACATGGTAGACCTTGATTATCCCCTGTTTAGGTGTATTTAATTTGAGAAATTTTGGATGTGTTTTGGTATGGATTTGAGTGCAATACTTCTGTTTGTATGCTTTGGGCTTCATATGAACCAATATGGATTGTTGTGTGCATGAATTGAACTTGATGGATGATATAAACATGAGACCAATGATGTTTGCTCTTGTTTGATGTTAATTTGATGTTGGTTAATGAATACCTTGCTGTTTTAACTTTTTTCTTGCTTTTGGACCCTAGGCTTGGCCTAGTGGTCTAGTTGCTAATATTTGCTTGATTTTTCAGGATCAAAAAAGCAATGTACATGGAGAATGATACAAGTTGGTTTTAATTGATGTTGTGGATGTTTGTACACTAACATAACATTGTTTTGTAGGTGTTGGAGCTTGGGCTTAAGCCTTGAGCTTGCTTTGTGTTGTATTGTTTAAACTGTTTGATTGTTTGCTGTATAGTTTGTCTGATTGAGTACTGACTGAGTTTGATTGTTTCCAGGTACTTTAGTTGCTCAGTTCCTTGTGAACTTTTGCTTTGCGTTGCTTAAGCAACTTGCATTGAGGTAAGTCCTCTTGACTTCATGTAGTCTGGAGACCCGGCTGTTACCGGGCCGGGCAAATAAATGTCTGAAGTCCTCCTTAAGAGGCAATGATTGTGTTTGTTTATTTTTAAGCCCAAGCAGGAAAAGTCCTTCAAAGAAGGCAATTGGTGGAAGGTAGGGGTATGCAATCTACCCCCCACTATTCAGTGAGTCTTCTCCTTGCTCCCATTACATGGTTGAAGCATTGAGATCCTAACCCAAGATCTGTTGTGTCAGAGTCATCGAGTATAGAAGGGTTCCCCCATTCTGGACCCATGCTCATTTGTCAGCTCTCCCTGGTTAGGGATAAGAGCTGTGAGGTCTGATCCTCACTTCATCCTTTCATCTGCTTCACCTTAGCCTCGTAATGGCAAGGTTAAGAGCAAACACAGCCTGTACAGACGATTGCTTAGGCAGTCAAACCTGATTGATTGAGCCCCCTTGTTTGGCTATAGCGTGTGCTCTGTGAATCTCTGATTGATATGCTTGTTTGAGATGCCTGTTCTCATTTGATGATATGTGATTGTATGCTTGTGTGCTAGCTTCTTTCCTGGTTAGGTTAGTTTGCTTATGCAAGTAGGATAGAAAACCGAACTTAGGGTTAACGATGCATGACAACATTAGGCTCGAGTCTCAGCTCCCTAGTTGTGTATCTTTCCCCGGTTTCTGGTTAGCAATTTAGTCCCTTTCAGGGGAACTACATCGCCCTGATCCTCGTTCCAGACGAGGTATGTAGGCAGGTGGTCGTGCGAGACCACTCCGGGCAACCTTTTTCTTTTTTTGCGTGTGTTTGCTTGTTATCTGACTGTGTGTTTTGGCTCGGATGCCGACGTAAGCCCAGTGATTGGCTGTCGGGCTCCACGTTTGCCCTTTTGAGTGTGTTTTGGTTCGGATGCCGACGTAATTCCATCCAGTGGTTGTCGGGCTCCATGTTTGCCACCCTTGCTTGTTTGTATGTTTTGTGTTGTTTGGCGTGCGTAAGCCGAACTACAGTGGCTCTGATTCTTGTTCCAGACAAGATATGTAGGCACAAGGTGCGATGCCTTGTCGAGCCCTTTCCTCTTAACCCCACCTGCGTTCCCCTGTGTGTGTGTATGATGTTTTAGCAACCTATTTCTTTATTCTAGGACGTGGATCCCGTCGAGTACGACGGACGTGAGGGGTGCTAATACCTTCCCCTTGCGTAACCGACTCCCTTACCCTTTCTCTCTGGTCGCGAGACCATGTCTTTCCAGGTTTCTCTGAGCGTTTCCTTTCCCTATCTTGGGATAAATAACGTTTAGTGGCGGCTCTGTGTGTGTTTTATTTTGAGTCTCGCCGGTTGATTTTTCGCAGGATGCGACAGCTGGCGACTCTGCTGGGGAATGACTATCGGATGTAGACCTGTGCTGGTCCATCTTCCCTAAGCGAGTCCTTCCTAGCGTTCTAGGATTAGTTTAGGTTGCTTGTTGTGTGATTTATTGCATTTATTATTCTAACCAGTGTGTATATATTTGCATTAATGTTTGCATGCATCATACTATCATGTTGTTGCCGTCCTCTGCAGGTGGTTCTGTTGTTTGGGGTGGGTGTTCTGAGTGGGGCTAAAACCCAGGCCCGAGTATACACCTAGGACTAGTGTGGTCTCATGTCGCCTCTTTCATGTTAAGTCAACATGTGCCTGGCGGTGTGATGTACCACAAGCCGGACGAGGCTCATTTGGTAGTGCTCTTCTCTGTGGATATTCCACTTTGTTTGAGTTACTCCATCTGAGTTGTTGACTCTGGTGACCGATCTTTCTCGGATCTTTGGTTTAGACGATCTTAAGGGAGCTACAATGGCACACCCGAAAGGGCAAACCCATTGAGTATCTCCGCCCGATTGTCGAGACTATTATCCGCCTTAGGATGACCTGTTTAGAATTTACCTGTGAGGGGAGGGTGTTTCTGTCAGATGCATGTTCAGATGGATTCAGATGGTGACTGTTGGTTCCGTGGATCAGAGTCCTATTTATAAGTCGGATTTATGGTCATTTATTACGGTGACGCCGGAGCGCTGTCCGTGATATTTATCAGTGGGGATCCGATTATTTCAGGATTCCCCGGGCCGTGTTATTTATCAGTGGGGATCCGTTTATTTCAGGATTCCCCGGGCCGATTCAGATGATGATGGGTATCTGCTCAGAGATTGTTTGGAGAGATTGATGATGATGATGATGATGTATCTGTCTTCCGTTTATTTCGGAACCCGTGAGTCTGATTGACGATTGTGCAGTCCTCAGATGGTTGTGATCAGTTTAGAAATCAGGGCTGTGATTCAGTACAGAGGATCAGATGACTTGGAGGATGGCCCAGTGCATTGCATACATCTGCATCATTCTCATTTTGCATTCATCTGCACCAAACCTACGTCTAGCCATATGGGGAGTATTATTGATTGAGAATCTGGTTGAGAGACATCTGGATGTCAAAATGTTATTGGAGAAATATCATTTGTCTCGATGAAACCAGAATCGAAGGACGGAATCTTCCTCATATGGATAGACGTTGCATTCATGCATACTAACCCATTTGCTATTTTGTAGGTGTCGACCGGTGCGCATAGCTCGTTTGTTCAGATACCCTGCTAGGGGCAACAAATCCAAGCTGATGGATCCTCCCAACGCCGACATCCTCGAACTGAAAGAGATGGTGAGGGATTTGTTCAGGGTTGTGCAAGGGCTTGCCTTGGGGCAGAAAGCCATGGCCGAGAGATTAGAAAGGATTGAGGGCTGGATGATCAAGGAGAAAATTCATGGAAAGGCTCCGTCATTTGAAGTAACAAATCCCTCTGACTCTGTAGTGAAGAAATCCCTTGACAGTGGTCAGCCCAAGAAGAAGGTTGAATCAGGTGGTGCGCAGACTAAAAGAGAATGCGGTAAGGATCGTTACCACCCTTATGCTGCCACCGTAACCATTTCTGTTGGTGATTCATCTGCACAACAGCGGCAATCACCACCTCAACAGAGGACACAGAGAGTTGTGGGCCAAGTGAGAAGAAGGACGACGGATCGTCATTTCAATAAGCCGCCCGTGACTTACGCCTCTCTGTTTAAGAGGTTGAAGGATCTTGGATTGGTGCAGCCGAGGATGTTGACTCTGTTAAAACCTGATCAGAGGCCTGCCGGTTACGATGAGAATGTCAGGTGCGAGTTCCATGCTGGGGCACCCGGACATCATGTTGAGGATTGCAAAGCTTTTAAGCATGTGGTCCAGGACTTGGTGGATTCTAAGGCAATCAGCTTTGCACCGATGGCAGATGATAGTGCTAACCCCGTGTCAAAACATGGTCCTGTAAAAGTGAAAATGGTGTCAAAGGACAAGAAAGGGATAGAGGTGACTGAGAATGATCAGTTGAGAATGCCAATGTCTGTGGTCCCAAAACGTCCGACAAAGAGCGGAGTTTTCCCCCGTGTGGATGATTGTTGTGCCGCTATTGCTACAAAAGAGCATGTAGTAATTGGGGAAACGGTCCAGAGAAAGATGAAAGTAGAAATGGATGATGCAAGGTGTAAAACACTCAGTCTGGCAGCTGAAACCGTCAAGGTGGAAAATGCCATTGGTGTTGAGAAAGAGAAAAAACCGTCCATTCCTTCTTACAAGCAGGCATTGGAAGTGGTGAGAAGTGGAGGGATCCCAGGCTGGGGGCAGATCGTAGGTATTGTGGTAAAGGCGGATATGTTTGGGATTGGTTATCATCCAGGTCAAGACTCGTCTGAGCAGAACAGAGGACGTCGTCCGTCGTTCACCTTTGTAAGTGCCGGAATGCTAGATTCAGATCACGCCTATACAGTGGGTAAAGAAACTGACAGTGACTGGGAGATTGATCAATGGATAAAATCGTGTGTACCAGGAAACTGGAAGGCCTGAAAGGATCTGCACGGTCACTCATCCTGAAGAGTAATAATTTCTGTTTTCAGTCTTTATTTGCATGAAAGCCATACGTGTTGCCCGACACGTAATGGTCCATTGTAAGGGCCACCTCATGTTTAAATTTGCATTTTCTGCATCATTAATAAATGGATGTTTTTCAGTCAAAAAACGGTGTTCCCTGTCTTTCATTTATTTTTGCAGTTTAAAAACAAATAAAAATGGCAATGTTTATTTTCATTTTTCCTTTTTGATTTGTCTCGTCCCAAAGTCGAAAAATAATTCTCCGGATCTCGTTGATAACAATTTGGTTACCCCTCATATGACTTCGACAATCCGAGCAATCAGGCTGAAGAAGAAGGCAAAGAAGATTGTGATCTACTGGAATTAACCAGGGTGTTGAAACAAGAGGAGAAGGTGATTCAGCCGCCTGAAGAGCGGATTGAGATTGTTATTCCGAGCACCGAGGTCAGAAAGGAAGTGAAAATTAGAGCCGCTTCAGAGGCGAGTTGAAAGCAGCGTGGTAGCCCTATTGAAGGGGCATGTGGATACCTTCACCTGGTCATGTCAGGATATGCCAGGGTTGGATACCAATGTCATTGCGCACAAGCTCCCATAGAAAGGAGATTGTCCTCTAGAGAAGCGAAACGCCAGTGCCTGTATCAGAGAGCCATGGTGACTTTGTTTCATGATATGATTCATCATGAAATCGAATGCTATGACATGATAGCAAAGTCCCAAACAGAAGAGGGGCATTTGGTAGATCTGGCCAAGTTGGTTAACTGGTTGAGACAATTCAAACTGAGGTTGAATTCGAGTAAGTGCACTATCAGAGTGTGGTCCGGTAAATCGTTGGGGTTCATTATAAGTGTCAGAGAGGAATCGAGGTTGCTCCTGCTTAAAAAAAAAAAAAAAAAAAAAAAAAAAAAATGCTTGAACCGAGAATGGAAAGAGAGGTTCGTGGTTTCCTAGATAGATTGAACTACCTGTCATGGTTCACATCTCATCTAACGGCCACGGGCGAACCTATATTCAAGTTGTTGAAAAAAAATCGAACGGTCAGGTGAAATAATGATTGCCAAGGGGCATTGAAGGAATAAAAGAATAAGTTGCAGGAACTTCTGATTCTGACGTCTCCTATGGAAAGAGACTGTTAATCTGTACTTGACAGCCTTCGAGGGGTCTACGAGGTGTATTGGGTCAGCATGACGCGTCTTGTCGAAAAGAGCATGCAATTTACCTTAGCAAAAAGTTTACCGACTGTGAAACAATACATTCACTGTTCGAGAAAACTTGAGGTACTTTGGCATAGGCTGCTCGCCGACTGAGACAGTATATGCTGATTCATGCCACTTTGTGGATTTCCGAGATGGATCCGATCGAGTATGGGGTTTGAGAATCCAGCATCGACCGGACGGGTTGTGAAAAGGCGAAAGAATGTTTACTGATTTGTGATCCGCTCAGAAAGCAATCAAGGGGTGTATTGTCTGATTATATCGCCCAGCAACCCATTGGGGATTATCAACTGATGAAGTTTGAGTTCCCTGATGAGGATATCTCGAGGTACTCAAATCGAAAGATTGAGAGTGACCGATCCCGGAGGAGGGGCCTGACCCCAAATCCGAACGGATTCTGATGTCTGATGGGGAGGTTAAGGAGAATAAGATTTTGTTGCCCGGGTAACGTTTGAATACACCAACGACGGTGTGATTGAGTAGGAAACTGGTATCCTGGGTATTAATCTTCGGTGTGTCTACTGGGGCAACTCCATTCTCATTGGTATATGGGATGGAGGCGGTATTACCTGTGGAAGTTCAGATTCCCTCTTTGAGAGTCCTGAGGGACGTGAGATTGCAAGAGGCTGAATGGGTAAGGACCCGGTATGAAGGGTTGAGCCTAATTGAAGAAAAGAGGCTAGCAGCCATCTGTCCTGGGCAGTTATACCAGCAAAGGATGAAGCGTGCTTTTGACAGAAAGGTGCGACCTCGGGTATATCACGTGGGTGATATGGTGCTGAAAAGGATCCTTCCTCTTCGAGACGATCGTGGGGCAAGTGGATATACAGTCATGAATCCCCAGCATGGTCAGGAAGGTTTTCTCCGATAGAGCCTTGTTGTTAACGACCATGGATGGTGAGGATTTCCCATCCCCTGTGAATGCGGACGCAGTTAAAAAATACTTCGTGTATAGAGACCCGCTGGACGAGAAGAATAAAATAGTCCAGGCAAAAATGGGCATCCCGGCGAACCAAAAACAGAAGAAAGGTTCGGGCAAAAGTTAGGGATATGAATGAAAGAAATGTACACCCGGCAAGTCGAAAACCTGAAAAGGCGACTTGGGCAAAAAAAGGGTATCCCGGTGGACTGAAAACCCGAAAGGGCGGTCCAGGCAAAAGAGGGATTAAAGCGAACAACTGCGTCCAGCATGATCGTTTGCGCTTTGGTTAAAAGCATCATGGATAATACCCGGTAGGGATCAATCAGAATCATCTTGTTCAGAAGGCAGAAAGCATGGAGAGTCTGAGGACATATGGGGTGTAACCGAGTTGGAACTCGATGAGATCACGGGTTTCACATTGCCATTAGGATAGATTTTTCCTTTTGTGCAATTACCTCTTTTCAGGAATTGCTTCCTTTGTATTGCTCGTTTGAGACACACTTTTTCAATCAATAAAATGCATATTCAGTCAAATAATTTTGTTTTTGTTTTTCATTACCGCTTTGATTGCAAAAACATCCAGATATTTTTGATAAAGAATCTTGCATTTTAAGACATACAAGTTCCTTCCAATGCATGTGTATAAGATGGAAAGCTTGAAATCTTATTTGGAAGGTTGAGTGACCCAAGTGTTGAGATCTTGACACGCCTGGGGCACGGTCTTATCTAACGGTCTGTTTTGTAGGAACTGTTAGATATTTTCACTCACTTGCAGGTTGTGGTGTGGAAGCTTTGTGACAGATTCCCAGAGAGTTTGCTCGGGGACGAATCAGTGAAAGAATGACGAAGTGACGTTGAGGCGTACGACGATCCTTGATGGTAATCAAGAAGACTCTTCAAAGTCGGAAGATTGGAAAGTATGTAATTCCCCGCAGAGTCCGACCAGGGACGAGTGCATGAAGAGAGAACGGTAGGAAGAGACGACGAGGGACGGCCGACGACCTTTGGAAATAACCAAGAAGACTCTTCAAAGTCGAAAGGTTGAAAAATCTGTATAAATCCCAGGAGTTCGATCTTCGTCGAGCACGACGCGACTTGGGAATACAAGATGATGGAGCAGAAAAGGTCCAGACGAGTCTGGGAATTCTCAAAAGTGGAAAGCTGATACGAGATTGGGAGGTGGATACCATGGTTCGACGAGTCGACGGGTGTTCTGTACCAACTTTTCTCATTTTTCCAGCTAGGTCCCCAAGCAGAATCAGAGGACTAGCTCCCCAGCAGATCCAAAGGTCTATGGATCCCCCAGCCGAGTCAAGATGGTTATCCCCGGCAGGTTTACAACGGTGTTTCCTCAGCAGCCAGGCCTGAAGGTTGCTAATCCCCGAGTGGAGCGGGTTTCAATGAAATATATCTCCAGCAGTGTTCATCCTACCAGTGGATTGAACAAGTTTCCGCAGCAGACGGATTTCTGCATCCCCAGCTGAGTTGATCCTACATGTGGATTGGATGGGTCTTCCCCAGCGGAGTAACATTCGTTTCCCTAGCAGGGTCAGAATGGTTGTCCCCAGCGGGCGATAGATTGATGCTTCCCCAGTTGCCAGACATGGAGGTTGCTGTTTCCCAGCGGAGTATCTGTGAGCATTTCCCCAGTGAAGTCAGCAGGTATCTGTGAGGGTTTTCCCGAAGCGGAGTCCGGATTGATATCCCCAGCAGGTCAAAGACTGTTGTATCCCCACCGAGTGTTGGTGGTTCCTATCCCCAGCAGTTTCCCGAGTGGATTGGGTGCAAAGGAGGTTCTTCCTCAGCAAGGGTTGCCTTTCCCCAGCAGCAGTATTACTCCCCAGCAGGGTGGAGTTGGAGCGGTGACGAGTTCCTCAGCGGAGTGTCTCGTATTCCCCAGAAGAGTCCCTTGAGGGGGATACTTTTTATGCATTCATCATGTAGAGTAAGCATAGCATATTGCATAGAAAAATAAATAATCGGTAGCATTTCCATAAGTATGGAGCATTACGCAGAAAAAGATCATGCATCATTGCAAGCATAGAGCTAGTCTCAAGCCGTGGTTACCGTTTGAGAGGTGGTTTTGCCCAGAGATGAAGATGTTACTCCGAAGAGTTTAGCCTCATGATTGAATCAGAGATGTACCCCAGTAGTGCGATACTGGAGGGAGTTTTTCCGTCGGGCAGAGATGGAAAGGTTACGCGATCAGCGCGATTCGAGCCGTGGTTACCGCTTGAGGATTGGTTTTGCCGGACAGTGAAGACGATACTCCGAGGAGTTCAGCAGCGGGATTTTGAAGCAGCAGTATTTCCCAGTCATCAGTAAGTGTCTGGTCGAGCTTTCTTTGGTGTCCTGTAAACATCATCATTCGATGTTCAGTAAACGTCGAGTTATTTCCCAGTCATCAGTAAGTGTCTGGTCGAGCTTTCTTTGGTGTCCTGTAAACATCATCATTCGATGTTCAGTAAACGTCGAGTTATTTCCCAGTCATTGTTTAATGTTTGGTTGATCATTGTTTGATGTCCTGTCAACATCATTGTTTGATGTCTGTCCGCATCATTGTTTGATGTCTGTCCGCATCATTGTTTGATGTCTGTCCGCATCATTGTTTGATGTCTGTCCGCATCATTGTTTGATGTCTGTCCGCATCATTGTTTGATGTCCTGTCAACATCATTGTTTGATGTCCTGTCAACATCATTGTTTGATGTCCTGTCAACATCCTTGTGTGATGTCCTGTCAACATCCTTGTTTGATGTCCTATCAACATCCTTGTTTGATGTCCTGTCAACATCATTGTTTGATGTCTTGTCAACATCCTTGTTTGATGTCCTGTCAACATCCTTGTTCGATGTCCTGTAAACATCATTGTTCAATGTCCTGTAAACATCATTGTTCGATGTCCTGTCAACATCATTGTTCGATGTCCAGTAAACGTCGAGTTTTCTCCCAGTCATCAGTCAGTGTCTGGTTGAAAATGTTACTCTGAGGAGTGTGGTACCATGACGTCAGATCAGCAGTGTTCCCCAGTAGTTTGATATTGGAGGAAATGTTTCCGTCGGACAGAGATGGGAATGATATCAGAAGACGTTACGCGATCAGCGCGATTCCGGGGTTCAAATGGAGAAAAGGAGATGTTGCGACATTTTCTGGAGATTGGGGTTCAATCAGAGAAGAGTATATGCTGAGGCATTTTCCGGGGTTCAAATGGAGAAAAGGAGATACTGAGGTATTTTCTGGGGTTCAAATGAAGATTGAAGTTGAAGATTGTATCCAGGTTGAGGTCCTTAGGATTATCTTCTGTTCATGTGTCACCTTAGACTTTGGCGGATGCCAGTGGAGGTCGTTACGGGTGTCTTCGGAAGAAGAGATGCACATGTTACCTTCCTTATGTGAAGGTGTACCCTCTGATATGTCGCCCTCAGAGTGGTGTTTGGTGTTATTTCCGGCGTTGCCAGCGGAATTATCACGAGAGATTGGAGAACGGGGTTCAAATGGAGAAAAGGAAATGTGGAGACATTTTCTGGAGATGGGGTTCAAATGGAGAAAGGGAGATGTTGCGGCATTTTCTGGAGAACGGGGTTCATATTGGCGATCGCGGGTTATCGTCAGGCGACTGGGGTCCAAATCGGAGAATGGGGTCCATTTATTTTGGCAAACAGGAGAATGGGGTTCAAATGCAGAGATCCGAGGGTCGTTTGCGCAGAGAAAATTT
Source organism: Lathyrus oleraceus (assembly GCF_024323335.1). Taxonomy (NCBI): domain Eukaryota; kingdom Viridiplantae; phylum Streptophyta; class Magnoliopsida; order Fabales; family Fabaceae; genus Lathyrus; species Lathyrus oleraceus. The sequence goes on along the minus strand of NC_066582.1, from coordinate 419,878,961 downwards.
CGGGGTTCAAGAAAATGAAAAGAGAAGAAAAATTCGGGGTTCAAGAAAAGCATAGAAAAAGGAGAATAATAATCCCGAGTGGATGTGTGGTGATCAGACCATGGTTATCCCTGCGTTACCACTTATTTTGGTATCCAGGTCGACGTTTTGGGGGTTCAAGCCGACTGTTTCCGTTCCAGACGGATTTTCTTTCAAGTTTGTTTCTTCGCCGATGCTGACAGGCGTTGTTAATTATTATCCCATCAGAGTGCAAATTGTTCGTCTGTTCTTGGTATTCAATCACTCTTCATCCTGATCATCCGAAATCCGAGGCTATTTCGTATCGACAGGTTCACAGTGGATTGAATAGGGGCAGCTGTAACACCTCAAAATTTGCCCTCCTCTCTTGGGACTAGCATTAACATATTTGCATATCATTTTAGGGCATTAGGCATCTCATATTGCATAGCATGTGGTTACATAGTGCAAGCCATCTTCCCAAGTCTTGATCAGGAGGTGAGGAAGTCAAGGTGTAAGCCTAGGGTTATTGACTGATCATGGGCCATCTGAGGAATGGGCTGTGGATTAGGGTTTCATGATTCTCAAGGGATATTGGTCTTCATCTTGTTTGCATTGATACATCATCATCATCATGATTTGATTTAATCAGGACATTGAAGCTCATTCCTTGAGATTAGGGTTTTGACCACTGGTCAACCCTAATCCGTTGCATGGGGCCAATCAGGGTTTAATCAGGAGATGGGGTCTGTGATGATTATGAGGTTCATTTGGTGATTATATTGTGCTTATTGAGGCTAGGGTTTCACCCTTGAGCCATTTCAGTTGGAAGTTGGGGTTCAAATTGATCTATGCATTGCCAAATTCATCTATCAGATGAAAAGTCAACTGTGGTCAACTGCACATGATCTGATGGATTTGGAGGTGGAAATGAGTTGAAGACACTTCATTCATGTTGGAACAAGTGTTGAATGACATCTCAAAGCTTAAAAATGAAGAAAATCAAGTCAGGACAAAAACTGCCAAAAATAGAAAGTGACTTGTAGCTGAAGTTTCCAAAAATGGAAAGTTTTTGACCTCAAAAACAGATGTCCAAGGAAGCTTCAAATGAAAAATTGTTCAACATGACAGATGTAGATCTTGTTCTCACCTTTCCAAAAAGTCCAAGAACTTGAAAATCCAATGTGTGGTTTGCGAGATATGGCTCAGTGAATTTTAGAAAAGACCCGTAATCAGGAGGCCATAACTACCACATACTTTGTCCAAATTACAAGTTCTTTATATGCACAAACTCCATTTGACATGTACTTTGAGGGTGCATCATTGGATTTGTTCAAAAATGGCCAAGGCAAAAAGTCACTTTTCAACTGGACAGCTGAATTGGACCAAGGGCAAAATTGTCCAACTCTCAAAATAATTGGAATTTTTGAATGGGACTTTTTCCAACACCTCAGGAATGGCATTTTGAGCTTGTTTGAATCATCACTTTGTGGCCAAAGCATATGGTTTGAGTTTTGGTTTGAAAAATGAAATGGTGAAAATTGGACATTTTGCATTCACATGTGATTTTGAGAAATACATGACCAATAAGCATGGGACAAGTTTCTACAGTCCACATGTGATATTTAGAAGGTGTATGTGCTGTCAAAACAGGTGGCACTAGCTGTCATGGTGAAATTCCAATTTTACCCCTCCTTTGAAAATTGCCATTTACACTAACAATGCTTTTAGTTAATTAAGTGGATTAGTGGAAGATTAAGGTATCATATATAATCTAAATCTCCTTCTAATCATAACAGAATGCACACTTTTCAAAACCAGATCAAGAACTCATCCAAATTCTCTCAAACCCTCAAGAACACCAAAAGCTTCAAATCCATCAAACTTCTTCATTCTTCAACCAATTTTCGAGTTTCTTTTTGCTATCACCTCCTCTAATCATTAGCATCAACTGTTTTTGGAGATTGAAGGAGAAAAAGCATTGAATCGTGACTGCACTTTCAAGCTCCATCAATGGTGAATTGTGATTTGGAGCGCTAGGAGCAAAATCGAGTGAATCTAAGCTTCGCATCTCCTTTCCACTAGCTTATATTACATCTGTTTTGGTAGAAGAATCGCAAATACATCAAAACTCAACACTGCCATGGATTCAAGGTAATTTTTCGAATCTCATGAAATGATGAATTGTTATATGTGTTTTGAAGAGTGATTAACGTAGAAGGCAATGCTGCGATTGGTTTGTGAATTGATGAAACGTAGCTTGAGTTATCGTGATTAGAAGTTAGGATGTTAAAACCTAAAGTGTTCGATTCGTGAGATTTAGAGACAATTAGGAGAAATCGTTTGCATGTTTGTGATCCTGAGAGTGAGGCCGTTCCAACGCATATCCGTTTGTTGATTTTGGTTGAGGAATGAGTAAAATCCGTTTTGAGAGGGTGAAGAACAAGCATGAGGAAGAAGACGAGAGTTCTGGAATTTTTTCCAGCTGATCCGCTACAGTGCAAGGCCGTTTTCGAATTGTGTTTACCGCGGAAATTGACCAATAGCGTGCCTCCACCAAATAATTGAAACGACTGTGTTTTGGGACCGGAAGAGATAATTACACAAGTGCCATTGTCAAATTCCCATTAATTTAATTAATTCTAAAAATCATTAACACCTTTAAAAAATGCATAAAAAATAGTAGAAAAATCCTAAAAATATGGCAATTTTTTCCTTGACTTTGTTGACTTGTGTAGAATTTTTTGACCTATTGGTCAAAGTTGTGCTTGGCAAATATTTTATTTGGCATAGGCTTTTCTAATGTATGTCACATTTTGATACATTTTGGCAATTTGATCATGAAATACTCATATCATAAAATAAATGGCTGGAAATTTTTGTGGTGGTTCTTGACTCATTGAGGATTATTTATATGTAAATTTCATGAATTTTTGATACCTGGTCAGAGAGCAGCAAATTCTGGAACTTAGGTGTGACAACTTGTGTCACACCTCTTGATGTCAACTTGTTGAATTTAATTGGATAACCTATGCATGTTAGAATTGAATGAAATTTGGCATGGTGAATTGTTGATATGTTAGGATGCTTGATGAATTTTTGTGGAATTGTTCATTGCATTTTCAATTTAATCTTGATTTTTCATTTCTGGTGATTGAAATTGCAAGCTCATGTGATACATGTTGGTAGATTGATTGGGAAATCCTCATATTGTATTGTATGGCCATGAAATTTGATATGCATGAACTAGACACGTTGTGTGACCTCCCTGTTTTGGTCTCATCCATTTCTTTTTTGTTTTCAATGAGATATGAATTTTTGAATTGGATGTATGCATTGATGGTGTGAATTGAAGCATGAAATTGTGTCTGTTTTTGATGATTTTCATTGACATGGTTCCATTTGCCCAAATGAGCTCAAATTTGACATGGTAGACCTTGATTATCCCCTGTTTAGGTGTATTTAATTTGAGAAATTTTGGATGTGTTTTGGTATGGATTTGAGTGCAATACTTCTGTTTGTATGCTTTGGGCTTCATATGAACCAATATGGATTGTTGTGTGCATGAATTGAACTTGATGGATGATATAAACATGAGACCAATGATGTTTGCTCTTGTTTGATGTTAATTTGATGTTGGTTAATGAATACCTTGCTGTTTTAACTTTTTTCTTGCTTTTGGACCCTAGGCTTGGCCTAGTGGTCTAGTTGCTAATATTTGCTTGATTTTTCAGGATCAAAAAAGCAATGTACATGGAGAATGATACAAGTTGGTTTTAATTGATGTTGTGGATGTTTGTACACTAACATAACATTGTTTTGTAGGTGTTGGAGCTTGGGCTTAAGCCTTGAGCTTGCTTTGTGTTGTATTGTTTAAACTGTTTGATTGTTTGCTGTATAGTTTGTCTGATTGAGTACTGACTGAGTTTGATTGTTTCCAGGTACTTTAGTTGCTCAGTTCCTTGTGAACTTTTGCTTTGCGTTGCTTAAGCAACTTGCATTGAGGTAAGTCCTCTTGACTTCATGTAGTCTGGAGACCCGGCTGTTACCGGGCCGGGCAAATAAATGTCTGAAGTCCTCCTTAAGAGGCAATGATTGTGTTTGTTTATTTTTAAGCCCAAGCAGGAAAAGTCCTTCAAAGAAGGCAATTGGTGGAAGGTAGGGGTATGCAGTCTACCCCCCACTATTCAGTGAGTCTTCTCCTTGCTCCCATTACATGGTTGAAGCATTGAGATCCTAACCCAAGATCTGTTGTGTCAGAGTCATCGAGTATAGAAGGGTTCCCCCATTCTGGACCCATGCTCATTTGTCAGCTCTCCCTGGTTAGGGATAAGAGCTGTGAGGTCTGATCCTCACTTCATCCTTTCATCTGCTTCACCTTAGCCTCGTAATGGCAAGGTTAAGAGCAAACACAGCCTGTACAGACGATTGCTTAGGCAGTCAAACCTGATTGATTGAGCCCCCTTGTTTGGCTATAGCGTGTGCTCTGTGAATCTCTGATTGATATGCTTGTTTGAGATGCCTGTTCTCATTTGATGATATGTGATTGTATGCTTGTGTGCTAGCTTCTTTCCTGGTTAGGTTAGTTTGCTTATGCAAGTAGGATAGAAAACCGAACTTAGGGTTAACGATGCATGACAACATTAGGCTCGAGTCTCAGCTCCCTAGTTGTGTATCTTTCCCCGGTTTCTGGTTAGCAATTTAGTCCCTTTCAGGGGAACTACATCGCCCTGATCCTCGTTCCAGACGAGGTATGTAGGCAGGTGGTCGTGCGAGACCACTCCGGGCAACCTTTTTCTTTTTTTGCGTGTGTTTGCTTGTTATCTGACTGTGTGTTTTGGCTCGGATGCCGACGTAAGCCCAGTGATTGGCTGTCGGGCTCCACGTTTGCCCTTTTGAGTGTGTTTTGGTTCGGATGCCGACGTAATTCCATCCAGTGGTTGTCGGGCTCCATGTTTGCCACCCTTGCTTGTTTGTATGTTTTGTGTTGTTTGGCGTGCGTAAGCCGAACTACAGTGGCTCTGATTCTTGTTCCAGACAAGATATGTAGGCACAAGGTGCGATGCCTTGTCGAGCCCTTTCCTCTTAACCCCACCTGCGTTCCCCTGTGTGTGTGTGTGATGTTTTAGCAACCTATTTCTTTATTCTAGGACGTGGATCCCGTCGAGTACGACGGACGTGAGGGGTGCTAATACCTTCCCCTTGCGTAACCGACTCCCTTACCCTTTCTCTCTGGTCGCGAGACCATGTCTTTCCAGGTTTCTCTGAGCGTTTCCTTTCCCTATCTTGGGATAAATAACGTTTAGTGGCGGCTCTGTGTGTGTTTTATTTTGAGTCTCGCCGGTTGATTTTTCGCAGGATGCGACACTTCGGTCAAGCAGAAGCTTCGTAGAACGAGTCCTGACATGGCAACTAAGATCAAGGAAGAGGTTCAGAAGCAGTGGGATGCAGGTTTTTTGGCTGTTACAAGTTATCCCCCATGGGTGGCCAACATCGTTCCTGTGCCGAAGAAGGATGGCAAAGTCAGAATGTGTGTCGATTACCGGGATTTGAATAGAGCGAGTCCGAAAGATGATTTCCCGTTACCTCACATTGATGTATTGGTTGATAATACGGCTCAATCCTCGGTATTCTCTTTCATGGATGGTTTCTCTGGATATAATCAGATCAAGATGGCGCCAGAGGACATGGAAAAGACGACATTCATTACACCTTGGGGCACGTTCTGCTATAAGGTGATGCCATTTGGGCTAAAGAATGCTGGTGCTACCTATCAGAGGGAAATGACGACTCTTTTTCATGACATGATGCACAAAGAAATTGAAGTATACGTAGATGATATGATTGCGAAGTCGCAGACAGAAGAGGAGCACCTGGTTAATTTGCAGAAGTTGTTTGACCGGTTGAGAAAGTTCAAGCTGAGGTTGAATCCGAACAAGTGTACGTTTGGGGTGAGATCAGGGAAGCTTTTAGGCTTCATTGTCAGTGAGAAAGGGATTGAGGTTGATCCAGCAAAAGTCAAAGCTATTCAAGAGATGCCTGAACCGAAAACGGAGAAGCAAGTCCGTGGGTTTTTAGGGAGATTGAACTACATTGCAAGGTTCATATCTCACCTAACTGCCACATGTGAACCAATTTTCAAACTGCTCAGAAAGAATCAGGCGATCAAGTGGAATGATGACTGTCAGAAAGCTTTTGACAAGATAAAGGAGTATTTACAAAAACCTCCAATCCTTATACCTCCAGTTCCAGGGAGACCTTTGATAATGTACCTGTCAGTGACTGAGAACTCGATGGGGTGTGTATTGGGACAACATGACGAGTCTGGTCGAAAAGAGCATGCCATATACTACCTTAGCAAAAAGTTTACCGACTGTGAAACAAGATATTCACTGCTCGAGAAAACTTGCTGTGCTTTGGCCTGGGTTGCTCGCCGACTGAGGCAGTATATGTTGAACCATACTACCTTGTTGATTTCTAAGATGGATCCAGTGAAGTACATCTTTGAGAAACCAGCTCTCACCGGACGCGTTGCTCGTTGACAGATGATTCTAACAGAATATGATATTCAGTACACGTCACAAAAGGCCATCAAAGGTAGTATTCTGTCAGACTACCTCGCCGAGCAACCGATTGAAGATTATCAGCCTATGATGTTTGAATTCCCTGATGAAGACATCATGTATCTTAAGATGAAAGATTGCGAAGAGCCTCTTGTTGAGGAAGGACCGGATCCGGATGACAAATGGACACTGATGTTTGATGGGGCTGTGAATATGAACGGTAACGGTGTTGGGGCAGTATTGATCAATCCTAAAGGTGCTCATATACCTTTTTCTGCCAGATTGACGTTTGACGTCACCAACAACGAAGCTGAGTATGAGGCTTGTATCATGGGGATAGAAGAAGCCATTGATCTGAGGATCAAAACTCTTGATATATTTGGAGATTCCGCTCTAGTGGTCAATCAAGTCAATGGAGATTGGAATACGAATCAGCCGCATTTGATTCCGTATAGAGATTACACCAGAAGAATACTGACATTCTTCAAGAAGGTGAAGTTGTATCATGTCCCCCGGGATGAGAATCAAATGGCTGATGCCTTGGCTACTTTGTCGTCTATGATCAAAGTTCATTGGTGGAATCATGTGCCACATGTTGCGGTGAATCGACTCGAGAGGCCTGCGTATGTGTTTGCAGCCGAGTCTGTTGTGATTGATGAGAAGCCGTGGTATTATGACATCAAGAACTTCCTCAAGACTCAGGAGTATCCTGAAGGTGCGTCGAAGAATGACAAGAAAACCCTGAGAAGGCTAGCTGGAAGCTTCTATTTGAATCAGGATGATGTGTTGTATAAGAGAAACTTTGACATGGTCTTGCTCAGATGCGTGGACAGACCCGAGGCGGACATGTTAATGCAGGAAGTTCATGAAGGTTCCTTCGGTACTCATGCCGGCGGACATGCAATGGCTAAGAAATTGTTGAGAGCGGGTTATTACTGGATGACTATGGAATCCGATTGTTTCAAGTATGCTCGGAAGTGCCATAAGTGTCAAATCTATGCTGATAAGGTGCATGTACCACCAAGCCCTCTGAATGTCATGAATTCGCCTTGGCCGTTTGCCATGTGGGGCATTGATATGATTGGGAAGATTGAGCCTACTGCTTCGAATGGACATCGCTTCATTTTAGTAGCGATTGACTATTTCACCAAATGGGTGGAAGCAGCTTCCTATGCTAACGTTACCAAACAAGTGGTTACCCGGTTCATCAAGAAAGAAATCATATGTCGTTATGGAGTTCCTGAGAGAATCATCACTGACAATGGTTCGAATCTCAACAGCAAGATGATGAAAGAGCTTTGTAAAGATTTCAAGATTGAACATCACAATTCTTCTCCTTACAGACCGAAGATGAATGGTGCTGTAGAAGCGGCAAACAAGAATATCAAGAAGATTGTGCAGAAGATGGTCGTTACGTACAAGGATTGGCATGAGATGCTGCCTTTCGCTTTGCATGGGTACCGTACCTCAGTACGTACGTCGACCGGGGCAACCCCTTACTCCCTTGTGTATGGTATGGAAGCCGTCCTACCTGTTGAAGTGGAGATTCCTTCTCTGAGAGTTTTATTGGATGTCAAGCTGGACGAGGCCGAGTGGATTCGAACAAGGTTTAATGAGTTGAGCCTTATCGAGGAGAGACGGCTAGCAGCTGTATGTCATGGACAGTTGTATCAGAGAAGGATGAAGCGAGCCTTTGATCAGAAAGTGCGTCCTCGAAGCTATCAGATTGGTGATCTAGTTTTGAAGAGGATCCTCCCTCCCGGTGCAGATAACAGGGGCAAGTGGACTCCTAATTATGAAGGTCCATATGTTGTGAAAAAGGTATTCTCCGGTGGAGCCTTGATGCTTACAACTATGGATGGTGAAGACTTTCCGTCTCCTGTTAACTCAGATGTAGTCAAAAAATACTTCGCATAAATTGACCCGCTGGACAAAAAGAAAAAAGAGTCCAGGCAAAAAAAGGGCATCCCGGCGAACCAAAAACAGAAAGAAAAGGTTCGGGCAAAAATTAGGGATAAAATGAAAAGAATTTGTACACCCGGTAAGTCGAAAACCCGCAAGGGCGGCTTAGGCAAAAATGGGTATCCCGGTGGATTGAAAACCCGAAAGGGCGATCCAGCCAAAAGAGGGATTAAAAGCGAAGACTACAGTCTGAGTTGTCTGTACTTCATCGAGCTTTGTCGTCTGCCATCTCGAAAGATGTGATCCGTCCAGTCATTCTTCTCAGAAAGCAAGGAGTTGGGAGGAAAACTGATGATCTGTGAGTTATAACAGAATTGGGAAATAGTGGATGTCGTGTTCACATTGCCATTAGGATAGATTTTTTCCTTTTGTGCGTAATTACCTCTTTCTAGGAATTGCTTCCCAATGTATTTGCCTCTTCAGGCATATTTTCAATCAATAAAAGTCGTTATTCAGATATATGGCTCTTTTGTTTTTATTTTTACTGTTTTGTTTGCAAAAATGTCCGAATTTTTGATAAGCATTGCATATAAGAACATGAAGGCTACACAATAACGTGCAAAAAGACAAAACATTTGAAAATCATTTTGAATGTTGAGGACACTTGAGCGTATCTTGTCCATGTATCCCCTGGGGGCATTTTGTTGCGCTGTTTTTCAGGATTGGCATCTGTGAGGACGTTTCCTCAGCAGATATTTTCCCCAAGCAAGTTTGGAAGCTATCAGAGCTATGTTCCCCTGCGGAGACGTCTGTGGATAGTGCCTTCTATTCCCCAACAGATCTAAGGATTGCCTATCCCCCAGTAGGCCTGTATTTGCCGATTTCCTCCCCGAGTGAGGCAGGTTCATTGAAATTTATCTCCAACATTTATCCTATCTGTGAACTGAAGGATATCCCCAGCGGAGTTTACCTCCCCCCAGCAGCAGTGCTATTCTCCAACATGAGTGAGAAGTCGTTGCTCTCCCTACAGTGTCTCCCCGCAGAGTTGGAGTACCCGATCAGTTTTGGCTCCCCAGCCGGAGTTTTTCATCATTTTTGCATTTTTGCATTTTAGTGATCATTGCATCCTCAAAATGCGTAGCATTCCCATTCAATATGGAGCATTACGCCATAGAAAAATTCAAACATATGCATTCATGTGTTAACCTCATCAGACAATATCCCCGGCAGAGGCGGATCATTTCATTCAACATCAGCACAGCAAGTCTGCTACAGTTGCTCTTAACAGCATTCAGGATTGATATCCCCATAGAGGTTTATTACCTCACCCGTTGGCGACAGAAAGTTTGTTTCTCCCCAGTGAGACCCCCAGTAAGTGGTCAACCTTGCCTTGACATATCTAAGATGTCGGTCTTGTGATACCGGTAAGTGTCATGCCAGCACCCACGTGTGTTTCTTTGTTTGGTGTCGGTAAACACCATTGTTTCGGTGTCTGTAAACATCGGGTATTCTCCCCAGTCATCGGTAAATGTCTGGTCATCATTTTTGGTGTTGGTAAACACCATTGTTTCGGTGTCTGTAAACATCGGGTTTTCTCCCCAGTCATCGGTAAGTGTCTGGTCTTTTTTTGATGTCGGTAAACATCATCTTTCGATGTCGGTAAACATCGAGTCTTTTATGCAGTCATCGGTAAATGTCTGATAATCCCCAGCTAGAGATCCCCAGTAGAGTCATCGGTAAATGTCCTATCTGGTTTCCGGTTGCGAATATTTGTTTTTCTCTTCCCAATAAATTTCTCATCCCCGGTCATCGGTAAATGTCTGGTCGTTTTTGGATGTCGGTAAACATCATCTTTCGATGTCGGTAAACGTCGAGTCTCATCCCAGTCATCGGTAAATGTCTGGTCATGCTTTGTTTCCTTGTTGATAAAATCAAGATCCTCAGAAGTCGTCGGTAAACGTCCTGTCTGAGTACACCATAAAGATTTTGTTCCTCCCCAAGTGGAGACGCCATCGATAAATGGCCCTGTATGCTTCGATATCGGTAAATATTGAATGCCCAGTTATCCGCCATCGGTAAATGGCCCCGTTTCTTCGATATCGGTAAATATCGGATCCCCAGTTGCAGTAGCCATCGGTAAATGGTCGAGTTGAAGTTGATATCGGTAAATGTCAAGTTTCTTTGAAGCCACCATCGGTAAATGGTCTTGCTTCCTTTTACATCAGAGTTGTTTCCCAACAACCATCGGTAAATGGTCTTGTTAAAGTTAATATCGGTAAATATCAAGTTTCCAGTTTCTAACCATCGGTAAATGGTTTCGCCTTTCTGAAGTTGTCAATTGCAGGCGTCATCGGTAAATGACGTGGTTCTCCTTGTATCATATCCGGCAGATTGCAAATTTCTACGGTTCTTGGTATTCAATCCCTGTTTACCCTGAAAGTCTGACAGCCATTGCTCTCATCCATTCGGGTTCCCAGCTGATTGAATAGGGGCAGCTGTAGCACCTCAAATTTGCACCTATCATTATACATACATTGTCATTATTAGGTCATAACATAACATGGTCCACTGCATAACATTGCATTGTCCCCTTTGCCCCAAGTGCAAGTCATCAGAAGAATTAGGTCAAACTGGTCAGGAGATCAGTCAGTCAAGCAAGCAAGTACAAATTCCATTGAGCCAAGGCCCTAGGGTTGGTCCAACATGTTCACATGACTTGGGGGTCCATTTGAAGTGTTTAGGTCAAAGATTGGATGCTCAGAGGTCATCATTCAATGCACAATCAGTCAGAAACCCTAAAAAGTCAAACTTGGTCAACTGTGTCTGATTTTATGGTTTTGATGGTTGGATTTGGTCTGAGAGAGCTCATTCATGTCCAAATAGGCCTCATGTATCATGTCAAACATCATCATGGAAGAATTTGAAGCCAGATCAGAAATTTCCAAAAATAGAAACTGGACCTGTAATTGAAACCTGCCAAAAATGGAAAGTCTTGATCCTCAAACTTACATCATGATACAAGCTTCAAATGAATTTTTGCCCAACATGAAAGTTGAAGATCTTGTTCTCCCATTTCCAAAAAGTCCAAGAACACTCAATTCCCATGTATGGTTGGCAAGTTATGATCGAATCATTCTCAAAATTTTTTGAACTTCAAAAGGCCATATCTCTCAAACCATTTGGCCAATTTGGGTGGGGTTTTTTGCTACAAGCCACATTTGATGCCCTCTTTCCAAATATGCAACCATCATGCATCAAAACATTACCAATCAAAATGGAATTTTTGGACTTGCATGAATTAATTTCAAGTGAGGTTGAAAAATGAGTTTCAAAATTAACCACTTCCAACCAATTCTACCAATCAAATATGTTCAGAAATCATATTTTGGACATGTTCAAAGCCCATTTTCGTGCAGTACACACACCCATCACCAACTTGCTTGAAAATTGGCAAAAAGGACACTTTTCACCAACTCCATTCCACTTTTTCATGAACCTTGATCAGTACCACAAAACAGAGTATATATTCATCATTTTCCTGCTGAAAGAAACCCTAGCAGCCACAAGATATCACAGAAAAAACACTTGCTCTCAAAAAACTCATTTTCATCATCTTTCAAAATCCTTCCAAAAGCTCCAAAGAACTCGAGCTGGCTTTTGTGTTTTCATCATCTACCATCACTTCTGAGAAGCTGTCAAGCATGATCCACTAACTGTAAAGCCCTTTACAAGCACTGCTACTCAAGAACACTTCCATGGCAAGATTCGAATGGAGCTATTTCAAAGATTCCTGAGCTAAACATCCTTCACCATTCACCTTGTGGAAGCTTTGTGAGCACCTGTTTCAAGCATAAACATCCAAACAACCATCGAATCCCAACTGTTCTTCAAAACTGGTAAAATTTCGATCTCATTATTTCATCAAATCAATACATGTTTTAGAAAGATCTCTCCATGCTGAGCTTTGTGATGGTCTTACTTTTTAAAATGGTTGATTATTGCTCGAGTTATGCTGAAATAAAGTTTGGTGATGAAACATAGTTTTGCTCGATTCAGGATCCATAGTGTGTTTTAGTGAAAATTGATAATGGATTCGTGTTTGTCATTGCTTGCTGATCATTTGTGTGTGTCCAATTTCATTTTCTGGAAAAATCTTTGATGAACTCGATTTGGGAAGATGAGCATTCATGTTGTTCATGTTAAAACCCTAGGTTTCCATTGCCTTGCCCAGAAACTGGTTTTTCACGTGCTGCATGGCACTGTTGGCCCATGAGCCAATCATGTTATTTCCTGGCCGTGCCCAAAACGACCGTGCATTGTTAAGTGACATTCCTATTTACCAAAATGCCATCCGGCCATTAATAAATCCAAATTAATTCATTTAATTTCTCATTTTTATTTCATTTGGCATGGCTTACTTGCAAAAATCATAAATCATTCATTTTAAATCCATTTCTCATGGGAATTTTTGCTAAATCTTCATCATGATCTCTACTTTTTTATCATAATTTTTCCAGAATTTTGTGATCATTGGATTTTATTTGGCATATTGGTTTGTGACATGTATCCTTTTCTTGTACATCTTGCCAAATCCTTTGTGAAATTGTCATAACTTATCCTATGGACTTGAAACTTTTTGAGCACAAACTAGACTCATTCATGTTTATTTTGATATAGAGTTTGTGAATTTCTCTTATCTGGTTTGTGAATTGTGAATTTTTGAAGTAGGGTGTGACAATTTGTGTCACACCATTGATGTGCAACTTGTTGATTTTCGTATCCATGCTTCTTGACCTCCAATTAACCTGATTTTTTGCATGATTGAGCTCTTGTATGTCTAGTTGGTATGTGATTTTTTGTGGAATTATTTGAGGCATTTCCTAATTGTTTGAGATTTTCTCCCCTGTTTGACCAAAATGTTGACTTCTTGTGATGCATGTTGCCATTTCATTTGTGAAATCCTCATACTTTATTAGATGGACATGAAATTTTACATGTGATAACTAGACATCCTCATCTTTGCCATGGTTTTAGTCCCATTCATTTATCATACACCATCTCTGATTTATGATTTTTCTAAGTTGATGCATGTTTGGTTGACTTCATTGAGCATGTTCAAAATTGCTTTGACTTTCTGATTTTCATTGACTGCTTTCCACTTGTCCAAATGTGATGAAATTTGACATGCTTTCCTTGCTGTGGGTTGTGATTGATCATGATTTATTTGATGATTTTTGGAAATGTTTGAGATTGGTTTTGATGCAAGTCTTGCTGTTGACTTCTATGAGCTCCTAAATGCCATGTTTTGACTTAATTTGTTCATGAAATGATGATGATGATTGATATGAATGTGAACCCAATTGGTTTTGTTTCTTGATGGTTTGAACATGATTTTGGATACTTGCCCTTTGCTGTTTTAACTTTTTCATTCTTTTTGACCCTAGGCTTGCCCTAGTGGTCCTGTTACTCACCTTTGAGCTCATGTTTTCAGGTTGACCAACAAATGACCAATGAGACCAATTCTTTTTTTGATTGAGCTTGCTTGAATATCATTGATTAACTTGTTTGTTTTGTAGGTGGCTTGGCTCACATGCCTTGAGCCTTGTGCCTTGCGCATCCATTTGCCAATGATTAACTGTTGATGACTGTTTCCTTTTGCTTTGTTTTGAAGTTGTATACTAATGTCTGCTTGACTATTTCAGGTGCTTTTAGTTGCTCAGTTCCTTGTGAACTTTTGCTTTGCTTTGCTTATATAAGCAATTTGCATTGAGGTATATTTCTAATCTTCATGTAGTCTGGAAGACCTGGCCTGTTACTTGGCCAGGCAACTGTCTGAAGTCCTCCTTAAGAGGCAATGTTTGTGACTGTTTACATTTGTCCTTATATAGAGTCAAATACCTCCTAAGTGAAGAGGCAATTGGCAGACACAAGGGATGTGCAATCCATCCCCTGCTATTCTGTGTGTCATCTGCTTTGCTCACACCACTGTGTTGATGCATTGCAGATACAAACCCAAGATCTTGTACAATTGTACAGTTGATTCAGTATCAAATGTGTAGAAGGGTTCCCACTTTCTGAACCCACACATTCTTGTCTTAAGCTCTCCCAGGCCAGGGATAAGAGCTGTGAAGTCTCATCTTCACTCACCCTTCATCTGCTTCACCTTGGCTCTCAATGTCAAGGTTAAGAGCAACATCTACCCAGTTCCAGAGGTTTGTTTGTTGAGGTTGATATGACCCCTCGACTAAAACCTAACCCTTGTGTGAGCCCTTGTTTGTATATAGTGTGTGCTACCTGTGCTTGTATGTTTGTTTGACTTGCTTCCTGTGCAAGTTAGGTTTAGTTTAGACTTGCTTCCTGTGCAAGTTAGGTTTTGCTTGGCTTGCTCCCTGTGCAAGTTAAATGTGCGTGTGGCTTGCTTCCTGTGCAAGTCATGATTAGGATAGGCTGGCTCCCTGTGCCAGTTAGCTAGAAACCTTAACTTAGGGATGATTTGCATGATAACATCTAGGCTCGAGTCGTAGTCTCCCTAATTGTGTCTCCCTCTGTTATCTGGTTAGGCTAGTCCTTTATCCCTCTGTAGGGGAACTACGTCGCCCTGATCCTCATACCAGATGAGGTACGTAGGCAGGAGATGAGCAGATCTCTCCGGGAGCCTGTGTCTTTGTTTTGTGTTGTTGTGTGCTTGGAAGCTGATGTAAGTCCATCGAGTGGCATTCGGGCTCCATGTTTGCCTTCTTGAGTGCGTTTTGGTTCGGATGCCGACGTAAGTCCAGTGATTGGCAGTCGGGCTCCATGTTTGCCTTCTTGAGTGTGTTTTTGGTTCGGATGCTGATGTAAGTCCAGTGATTGGCATTCGGGCTCCATGTTTGCCTTTGCCTGTGTTTGTTTGTGTGCGTGTTAGCCGAGCTACGAATGCTCTGATTCTCCTTCGTCCAAAGGAGATACGTATGCATAGGATGCGATATCCTAGCGAGCATGTGTCGTTTCCCCGGTCCGAACTACTTAGACTCTGATGTCTATGCCTGATAGACTAAGTAGGACCAGGATGCGACATCCTGCCGAGTCAGTCTTGTTTGTTTTCTTGTGTCTCTTTCAGCCAGTGTTTGTGTGTTTATGAGCAGTGTGTTTTAGCAACCATTTTCCTTCCTTTTGTGCGTGGATCCCGTCGAGTACGACGGATGCGTAGGGGTGCTAATACCTTCCCTTCGCATAACCGACTCCCGAACCCATACTCTTTGGTCGCGAGACCATGTCTTTTCCAGGTTTACTCTGAGCGTTTCCTTTCCCTCTTTTGGGATAAATAACACACGGTGGCGGCTCTATTGTTCTTGTTTTCCCGCCGGTTTTTCGCGTAATGCGACAGTAGAGGCTTGAATCTCATCAGAACATTTTCAGATCATCTGAAGACCTAGAAAGTGAATTGCAAAGTCAACTGTGGATTTGGAGGTGGGAAGTGATTAAAAATACTTCATTCATGTTCAAACAAGTCTCATTTGACATTTCAAACACTCACATTGAAGAATTTGAGGTCCAGTCAAAAATTTCCCAAAATAGAAAGTGACCCATAATTTGAACTTTCCAAAAATGGAAGGGTTTTGGACCAACTTCAACTCAATATTACATCATCAAAAAAGTTTCAAATGAAATTTTGTTGAACATGAAAGATGTAGATCTTTCTCTCCCATTTCCAAAATGTCCAAGATCATGGATTTATGATGTGTGGTTGAGGAGATATGATCCAATCATGGCAAAGTGTGCTTGAAACTTCAAATGGCCATATCTTTTGATTCAAAGCTCCAAAATGAGTGGTTCTTTTTGCCATATTCTCCTCTTGACCTCTAATTTCCAAATCATGCATCACATTACATGAATTCTCATCACATAATCACTTGTTAATCCATGCTTTTTTTGGAGGGAAATTGCAAAATTCAAAAATGGTGCATTGTATGGACTTTTTACCATTGCCATTGGATTTAAAAAATGATTTTAAGTGAAAATAATGAAGCAATTGGTACTGTTCACGTGTAAATGGTACATGCACCATGCAAATTTGGATTTTGGCAAAACACCTTATTATCATTAACCAAGTTAATTATGGATTAGCAAAGTGATTAAGGCTTCATATAAATACCTAAACCCTAACAGAATTGAGGGAGGTTAATCATTTTTCACATTTCTAGATCCAAAATTCTCTCTCACTTCAAATTTTTCTCTCATTCATAATTCCATTTTCTTCCAAATAGCATTGCATTTTGACTTCATATTCTTGTTCCTGAGTTTGGATTTAGTGTAGATCAATTGCTGTTTTGTTGAATTCGTGCAAGAATAGTGCAGTTCAAATTCATGAAGTTGAAAATGGAGATTCTATTTTGAGCTAGATCTAGCACCTTTCAAGCTTCAATTGCTTCATCAAACTTCATTTCAAGTATTGTAGAGTGGATTTGAACACTTCAAGGCTGTGGATCGTGTGAATTCAAAGGCTCTGCACTTCAAGAGGTCATAATTCGAATCTTTTAATTTTGAAATCCATTGCTATATTATTGTAGATCGTGTTCTCCTGATGAATCTGGTGAAAGAATCATGTAATTTGATGCACTATTGACTGAGTTAGGATAGATTCAAGTTTCATGCATGAAATTTCCATTGCTCGATTCTCCTTGATTTTGTTGATTCATGCTTAGCTCTTGTTTGATCTATCATCTACATGAAAAATGCTACGTAATGATGTTTGATTTGTGGATTTCTGGAGAATTTTTCTGGAAACGCATGAGCTTCGTGTACTGTTCATCTTCTTCCTCATGAAGAAGATGAAGATCATGCTATAGGCCACGGTTTCTTTCATTGGCAACGCTTTTCCTGGTTTCATCCACGCTGTGCTAGGGTTTGTTGATGATTGGTCCACGTAATTGCTTGGTTTGCATTTTGGTTGGTTCACATCGCATTGACCGAAGCCACGTCAGCGCTGACTTGCCAACGCATTAATGAAACGGTGCGTTTCATTATGCTGGCGCGCTTTATTTGAATCCTTACAGGATTCGATTCCCAGCGAGGGACTTTTTTCAAAGTGTTTTCTTGTTTTGTACTTTCCCTCCTTATTTCATACTACATGTCCATTTTCATTTTTAATTTTTTCCTCAACTTAGAAAAATCATAACTATTTGGAAAATGCATCAATTTCATCCCAATTTTTTGCAAAATGCTGCTCATTCTGTCTAGTTTTTTATGACCATGAATTTTCAAGTTGTGCCTGGCTGGAAAATTAATTTGTTCTAGGTTGATTGATCATATGTCTAATTGTGACCTTGCCTTGCTTATCTCATTATGAAATGCTTGTTTTTAATCCAATGAACTTGAAATTTTGCACGCTGATTCTAGACACATTGCTTGACATTTTGGTTTTGGTTTGACATTTTTCTCAATTACCATTTCTGTTTTATGCTTGTGTTAACTCGGTGTGACAATTTGTGTCACACCTTTGATTGTCCAACTTGTGCAACTTGATTTCTATGCCAAATGATCTCTGATTCTTCTGATTTTTTGTATGTTGATCATGTTAGATGTCTTGAATGTTCATGAATTTTTCCAGATTTATTTGAATCATTTCTGTTTTGATTTGAATTTTTCATTCATGATGATCACATATGAGCTTTGAAATTTTCTTGGACTTCACTTGATCATGAAATGCATTTGATGATTGATTTTGATGTGAGCCTTTTTAGGATATGTCAATATGTGTTTGAAGTTACTTTATGTTGAATTTCAGCTCCTGTTTTGAATTTTTTTCTCCATCTTTGACTCTAGGCTTTGACCTAGTGGTTTGTTGCTTACATTTGAGTTTTGATTTCAGGTTTAAGCATCCAAGTTTCCTAGTTGATGATGCTTCATCGTGTGATTGTTGATGTTTGCTCTTGATTGCTAACACTTGTGTGTTTTGTAGGTTGATGCTAACTCATTTGAGTTTGCCTTATGGCTTACACATCTTGTACATTGGGATTGTCTGTTGCTTATTGACTGTTGTCTGTTTGTCTGAGTATTGTACTGATTTGTTTAGTGTTTCCACAGGTACCTAAGTTGCTTTAAGTTCATTTGAACTTTGCTTTGATTGTTTGCTTAACCACTTAGGTATAATCCCTAATCTTCATGTAGTCTGGAAGACCTGCCATGTTACTTTGGCAGGCACCTGTCTGAAGCCCTCCTTAAGAGGCAATGTTTGTGGTTGTTTAATTTTGTGCCAAGCAGGTAAAGTCCTCTTAAGAGGCAATTGGCAGATAAAAGAGACGTGTAATCCATCTCCTGCTACTCAGTGTGTCATTCACTTTGCTCACACCATGTGTTGATGCATTGTGGATAAGAACCCAAGATCTTATAGAGTCAATCATTTGTGGAGAAGAGTTCCTACTTTCTGAACTCCCACACTTTCCATTGATCAAAGCTCTCCCTGACCAGGGATAAGAGCTATGAGGCACACCCCTCATCTCCATTTCATCTGCTTCACCCTAATTCTCAATGTTAGGGTTAAGAGCTCAAAATACCCCATTCCAGTTGGCTATAAAGCCTAACCTTGCTTGAGCCTAATTGATTGTGTATAGTGTGTGCTAATTGACTTGTGTGTTTGCTCACTTGATTCATTTGTACATGTTTGCTTATGTGTGCCTTTGTGCAGTTATCATCATTACTTGTATATCATTTCATAAACATTGTTCATCACTTTGTAACATTTTGTTTTGTCCATGGAGGAGGCAAGCATAAGTCCATTGATTGGCAGTTGTTTCCTGTGATATGGTAGGAGACTAGTATAAGTCCATTGATTGGCATCTGGTATCCATGTTTCTCTTTATTTTAGGAGACTAGTTTAAGTCCATTGATTGGCATCTGGTATCCATGTTTCTCTTTATTTTAGGAGACTAATATAAGTCCATTGATTGGCATCTGGTATCCATGTTTCTCTTTATTTTAGGAGATTGGAATAAGTCCATTGATTGGCATCCGGTATCCATTTACTTTGTTCATCTGTTATTTGCTTGTTGCCTATTCCAAAGGAATCACTTGAATCATCTACATATGATCTCAAGAGGTGAACATCTAAGAAGTTTTACTTCCTCATCCTCCCACCTTTTGTTGCTTTAAACCTCCATTTGCATGTTAACCCAAAACTTGAAAACTATTGTGCAAACATTTTCATCTGTTTTTTTCAAATTAGAAACCTAGGCCTTAAGCCTCTGATTTTCAAACAACATTTTCACAATACTTCTTTTGAATTGAATTCTAATCATACTTTGACTTCATTTTTGTGAACACTCCAAACTGGTTAATTTCACTCACTCAATTGCTTTTGTGGCCCAAGTCCACTTCTTAATCAAATTTTCATACATTAGCCATAGATCTCAATTATCTTAGTGGTTGATGTTAATCTCACCTCTTGTCCTTAGTGATCGAACTGTAAGACTTCCATACTGAAAACAGGGTTAACCCCTCTAGTATGTCGAAGCTATTCTCACATGGTGGACTTGTTGTTTGTATAAGGTTGAGTTTTCTCCCGTGGATAATGAAAGACCTTAGGGCTTTTGTTTAAAATCAATCAATTCACCTTTTGGAAATCTTTTAGCCGAACTACGGCATTTTGATCCTTACCTTCCATGGTGTCGCATCCTGCGAAAAATCAACCGGCGAGCCTAAAAATAAAAAACACACAGAGCCGCCACTAAACGTTATTTATCCCAAGATAGGGAAAGGAAACGCTCAGAGAAACCTGGAAAGACATGGTCTCGCGACCGGAGAGAAAAGGTTCGGGAGTCGGTTACGCGAGGGGAAGGTATTAGCACCCCTCACGTCCTAGGTACTCCTAGGGATCCACGTCCTAGAATAAAGAAAAGGTTGCTAAACATCACACACACACACGGGGAACGCAGGTGGGGTTAGGAGAGACGGGCTCGATAAGGTATCGCACCTTATGCCTACATATCTTGTCTGGAACAAGAATCAGAGCCACTGTAGTTCGGCTTACGCACGCCAAACAACACCAAACATACAAACAAGCAAAGGTGGCAAACATGGAGCCCGACAACCACTGGATGGAATTACATCGGCATCCGAACCAAAACACACTCAAAAGGGCAAACGTGGAGCCCGACTGCCAATCACTGGGCTTACGTCGGCATCCGAACCCAAACATATAATCAGATAACAAGGCAAACAAACCAACAAATAAATAAAAAGGCGCCCGGAGTGGTCTCGCACGACCACCTGCCTACATACCTCGTCTGGAACGAGGATCAGGGCGATGTAGTTCCCCTGAAAGGGACTAAATTGCTAACCAGAAACCGGGGAAAAATACACAACTAGGGAGCTGAGACTCGAGCCTAATGTTGTCATGCATCGTTAACCCTAAGTTCGGTTTTCTATCCTACTTGCATAAGCAAACTAACCTAACCAGGAAAGAAGCTAGCACACAAGCATACAATCATACATCATCAAATGAGAACAGGCATCTCAAACAGACATGTCAATCAAATAATCACAAAACACCCACTATAACCAAACAAGAGGCTCAATCAATGGGGTTTGACCGCCGAAGCGAGTCGTCTGTACAGGCTGGTTTTGCTCTTAACCTTGCCATTACGAGGCTAAGGTGAAGCAGACGAAAGGATGAAGTGAGGATCAGACCTCACAGCTCTTATCCCTAACCAGGGAGAGCTGACAAATGAGCATGGGTCCAGAATAGGGGAACCCTTCTATACTCGATGACTCTGACACAACAGATCTTGGGCTTTTGATCTCAATGCTACAACCATGTAATGGGAGCAAGGAGAAGACTCACTGAATAGTGGGGGACAGGTTGCTTGTCCCTACCTTCCACCAATTGCCTTCTTTGAAGGACTTTTCCTGCTTGGGCTTGAAAAATAAACATACACAAGCATTGCCTCTTAAGGAGGACTTCAGACAATTTGCCCGGCCCGGTAACAGCCGGGTCTCCAGACTACATGAAGTTTTAAGAAGTTACCTCAATGCAAATTGCTTATGCAAAGCAAAGCAAAGCAATAGTTCACAAGGAACTGAGCAACTAAAGTACCTGGAAACAATCAAACTCAGTCAGTACTCACGCAGACAAACTGTACAGCAAACAATCAAACAGTTTAAACAAACTATGCACAAAGCAAGCTCAAGGCTTAAGCCCAAGCTCCAACACCTACAAAACAATGTTATGTTAGTGTACAAACATCCACAACATCAATTAAAATCAACTTGTATCATTCTCCATGTACATTATGCTTTTGATCCTGAAAAACCAAGCAAACATTAGCAACTAGACCACTAGGCCAAGCCTAGGGTCCCAAAGCAAGAAAAAGGTTAAAACAGCAAGGTATCCACCATCCAACATCAAATTAACATCAAACAAGAGCAAACATCCTTGGTCTCATGCAACCCTAATCTCAGCCCAATCCTCAGATGGCCATGATCAGTCAGTAAAACCCTGACTTGCACTTGACTTCCTCATCTTCTGATCAAGACTTGGGAGGATAGCTTGCATAATGTAACCACATGATATGCAACATGAAATGCCTAATGCCCTAAAATGATATGCAAATATGTTAATGCTAGTCCCAAGAGAGGAGGGCAAATTTTGAGGTGTTACAGCTGCCCCTATTCAATCCACTGTGAACCTGTCGATACGAAATAGCCTCGGCTTTCGGATGATCAGGATGAAGAGTGATTGAATACCAAGAACAGACGAACAATTTGCACTCTGATGGGATAATAATTAACAACGCCTGTCAGCATCGGCGAAGAAACAATATCGAAACAAAAATCCGTCTGGTACGGTGAAAGTCGGCCTGAATACCGAAACAGAACTGTCGACCTGGATGCCAAAATAAATGGTAACGCAGGGATAACCATGGTCCGAACACCACATCCACTCGGGATTCTCATTCTTTTTTTGCTTTTCTTGAACCCCGAAAATTTTCTCTTCTTCTACCTGGTCCGAAAACCACTTCGGTCTGAACTCCGAAAAACTGGCCTGAATACCATAAGTGCTTCAACCTGATAGTCGGAAACTTCACGAATCACCACTCTAAGGGCAACACGTCAGAGGGTACACCTTCAACCGGACACTGACTGATGACTGGGAAGAAACTCGACGTTTACTGAACATCGGACGATGATGTTTACTGACACCAAAAAAAGCTCGACCAGACATTAACCAATGACCGAAAGGAAACTCGATGTTTACAGGCACCGAACAATGATGTTGACATGACATCAAACAATGATGCGGACAGACATCAAACAATGATGCGGACAGACATCAAACAATGATGCGGACAGACATCAAACAATGATGCGGACAGACATCAAACAATGATGCGGACAGACATCAATCAATGATGCGGACAGACATCAAACAATGATGCGGACAGACATCAAACAATGATGCGGACAGACATCAAACAATGATGCGGACAGACATCAAACAATGATGCGGACAGACATCAAACAATGATGCGGACAGACATCAAACAATGATGCGGACAGACATCAAACAATGATGCGGACAGACATCAAACAATGATGCGGACAGACATCAAACAATGATGCGGACAGACATCAAACAATGATGCGGACAGACATCAAACAATGATGCGGACAGACATCAAACAATGATGCGGACAGACATCAAGCAATGATGCGGACAGACATCAAACAATGATGCGGACAGACATCAATCAATGATGCGGACAGACATCAAACAATGATGCGGACAGACATCAAACAATGATGCGGACAGACATCAAACAATGATGCGGACAGACATCAAACAATGATGCAGACAGACATCAAACAATGATGCGGACAGACATCAAACAATGATGCGGACAGACATCAAACAATGATCGACCAAACACTTACTGATGTCTGGGAAGAAACGGTGGTTCCAAACTCCCAATGCTGAACTCCTCGAAGCATCGTCTTCGCTGTCAGACAAAACCAAACCTCAAGCGGTAACCACGGCTTGAATCGCGCTGATCGCGTAACGACTTCTGACTGTATCCCCATCTCTGTCCGACGGAAGAATTCTTCTCCAGTGTCGTACCACTGGGACAATACCTGTGATCCAATCATGAGGCTATACTACTCGGAGTAACACTTTCATTTTCGGGCAAAATACCTCTCAAACAGTAACCACGGCTTGAGACTAGCTGACGTTTGCAATGATGCATGCTTGATTTCTTCTGCGTAATGCTCCATAATTATGGAAATGCTACGCGATTATTTATTTTTCTATGCAATATGCAATGCTTATTCTACATGATGAATGCATAAAAATATCCCCCTCAAGGGAATTTTCTGGGGAATACGAGACTCTCTGCTGAGGAACTCGCCACTGCTCCGATTTCCACCCTGCCGGGGATAGCACTGCTGCTAGGAAATAGACAACCCTTGCTGGGGATACAGATCCTTTGCACCCAACCCTCTCGAGGACATGCTGGGGAATACCTCCTTTGCACCCCACCCTCTCGAGGACATGCTGGGGATACAGATCCTTCACTGCACTCTGTGGGAATACCACAGTCTTTGACTTGCTGGGGATATAGATCCCAACTCTGCTTTGGGAACCCTCACAGATACTCCCGCTGGGGAAATGAGCAATCTTCAACCTGCTGGGGGAATACCATCCAGACCCTGCTAGGGGAACGACAACTACTCCGCTGGGGAGGACCCAATCAATCCACATGTAGGATACCCTCGGCTGGGGATGCAGATATTCGTCTGCTACGGAAACTCGTTCAATCCACTGGTAGAATGAACACTGTTGGAGAGATATGTCATTGAAAAAACCCGCTCCACTCGGGGAACTGCGGGAGATATATTTCTTTGAACCCGCTCCACTCGGGGAACTGCTGGAGATATATTTCATTGAACCCGCTCCACTCGGGGAACAGCAACCTTCAGACCTGGCTGCTGAGGAAACACCGTTGTAAACCGGCCGGGGGCAAACCATCTTAACTCGGCTGGGGAATTCACAGACCTTGGATCTGCTGGGGAGCTAGTCCTATGATTCTGCTTGGGGATATAGCTGGGAAATGAGAACAATTGGCACA
This sequence comes from Lathyrus oleraceus, assembly GCF_024323335.1. NCBI lineage: Eukaryota > Viridiplantae > Streptophyta > Magnoliopsida > Fabales > Fabaceae > Lathyrus > Lathyrus oleraceus. The sequence goes on along the minus strand of NC_066582.1, from coordinate 419,854,396 downwards.
GAACACCCGTCGACTCGTCGAACCACGGTACCCACCTCCAATACTCATGTCAGCTTTCCACTTCTTGAGAATTTCCAGACTCGTCTGGACCTTTTCTGCTCCATCATCTTGTATTCCAAATCGCTCCGTGTTCGACGGAAACGTACTCCTGGATTATACAGAAATTTCAATTTTCCGACTTTGAAGAGTCTTCTTGATTAACATCAAGGATCATCGTACGCCGCAACGTCACTTCGTCGTTCTTTCACTGATTCGTCCCCGAGCGAACTCTCTGGGGATTTATTACAATGCTTCCACATCACAACCTGCAAGTGAGTGAAAATATCTAACAGTTCCTGCAAAACAGATCGTCAGATAAAACCGTGCCCCAGGCGTGTCAAGATTTCAACACTTGGGTCACTCAACCTTCCAAATAAGATTTCAAGCTTTCCATCTTATAAACATGCATTGGAAGGGACCTGTATGTCTTAAAATGCAAGATTCTTTGTCAAAAATAATCGGATGTTTTTGCAATCAAAGCGGTAATGAAAAACAAAAACAAAATTATTTGACTGAATATGCATTTTATTGATTGGAAAAGTGTGTGGCTCAAATGAGCAATACAAAAGGAAGCAATTCCTGAAAAGAGGTAATTGCGCTCAAAAGGAAAAATCTATCCTAATGGCAATGTGAAACCCGTGATCTCATCGAGTTCCAACTCGGTTACACCCCATATGTCCTCAGACTCTCCATGCTTTCTGCCTTCTAAACAAGACGTTTCTGATTGATCCCTACCGGGTATTATCCATGATGCCTTAACCAAAGCGCAAACGATCATGCGGGATGCAGTTGTTCGTTTCAATCCCTCTTTTGCCTGGACCGCCCTTTCGGGTTTTCAGTCCACCGGGATACCCTTTTTTGCCCAAGTCGCCTTTTCAGGTTTTCGACTTGCCGGGTGTACATTTTTCTTCCATATCCCTAATTTTTGCCCGAACCTTTCTTTCTGTTTTTGGTTCGCCGGGATGCCCATTTTTGCCTGGACTATTTTATTCCTTTTGTCCAGCGGGTCTCTTTATACGAAGTATTTTTTAACTGCGTCCGCATTCACAGGGGATGGAAAATCCTCACCATCCATGGTCGTTAACAACAAGACTCCACCAGAGAAAACCTTCTTGACCACGAATGGACCTTCATAATTCGGTGTCCATTTGCCCCTTCGATCGTTTTGAGGAGGAAGGATCCTTTTCAGCACCATATCACCTACGTGATATACCCGAGGTCGCACCTTCTTGTCAAAAGCACGCTTCATCCGTTGCTGGTATAACTGCCCATGACAGATGGCTGCTAGCCTCTTTTCCTCGATCAGCCTCAACTCTTCATATCGGGCCCTTACCCATTCAGCCTCTTGCAACTTTACGTCCATCAGGACTCTCAAAGAGGGAATCTGAACCTCAACAGGTAATACCGCTTCCATTCCATATACCAACGAGAGAGGAGTTGCCCCAGTAGGCACACCGAAGATTAATACCCAGGATACCAGTTTCCTACTCAATCACACCGTCGTTGGTGTATTCAAACATTATCCGGACAACAAAATCTTATTCTCCTTAACCTCCCCATCAGACATCAGAATCCGTTCGGATTCGGGGTCAGGCCCCTCCTCCGGGATCAGTCGCTCTCAATCCTTCGATTGGAGCACCTCGAGATGTCCTCATCAGGGAACTCAAACCTCATCGGTTGATAATCCTCAATGGGTTGCTGGGCGAGGTAATCAGACAATACACCCCTTGATTGCTTTCTGAGAGTGTCACAAATCAGTCAACATTCTTTTGCTCTTCTCGCAACCCGTCCGGTCAATACTGGATTCTCAAACCCATACTCGATCGGATCCATCTCGGAAATCCACAAAGTGGTATGAACCAGCATAAACTGTCTCAGTCGGCGAGCAGCCTATGCCAAAGTACAGCAAGTTTTCTCGAACAGTGAATGTATTGTTTCACAGTCGGTAAACTTTTTGCTAAGGTAAATTGCATGCTCTTTTCGACAAGACGCGTCATGCTGACCCAATACACCTCGTAGACCCCTCGAAGGCCGTCAAGTACAGATTAACAATTTTTTTCCATAGGGAGGCAACAGAATCGGAGGCTCCTGCAACTTTTCTTTTATCTTTTCGACGCCCCTTGGCAATCATTATTTCACCTGACCGTTTGATCTCTTTTTTTTCAACATCTTGAATATGGGTTTACACGTGGCTGTTAGATAAGATGTGAACCATGACAGGTAGTCCAATCTTTCTAAGAAACCACGAACCTCTTTTTCTATTTTTCCTCGGTTCAGGCATTTTTTTTTTCTTTTTTTTTTTTTTTTTTTTTATTTTTTTTTTTAAGCAGGATGAACCTCGATTCCTCTCTGACATTGAACCCCACCGATTTACCGGATCGCACTCTGATAGTGTACTTATTCAGACTCAATCTCAGCTTGAATAATCTCAACTAGTCAACCGACTTGTCCCGGTCTGCCAGATGCCCCCCTTCTGCTTGGGACTTTGCTATCATGTCATAGCATCTGATTCCATGATGAATCATATCATGAAACAAAGCCACCCTGATACGCGGCATCGGCGCCCTGCTTCTCAAGAGGACAGTCTTCTCTCCGTGGTAGCTTGTGAGCAACGATATCGGTGTTCGACCCTGGCGTATCCTGACACGACCAGGTGAAGGTATCCACGTGTTCCTTCAACCAGACTACCATTCTGCTCTCGACTTGCCCCTGAAGCGGCCCTAATTTTACTTCCTTCCTGACCTCGGCGGTGCTTGGAATAACAATCTCAATCCGCTCTTCAGGCGGCTGAATCACCTTCTCCTCTTGTTTTCAGCAATCTGGCCAATCCCAACAGATCACAATCTTCTTCGTCTTCTTCTTCAGCAAGATAGATCGAATTGTCGAAGTCATATGAGGTGTAACCAAATCGTTATCAACGAGATCCGGAGAATTATTTTTGAAGTTGGGACGAGACAAATCAAAAAAGGAGAAATGAAAACAAACATTGCCATTTTTATTTGTTTTTAAACTGCAAAAATAAATGAAAAACATGGAACACCGCTTTTTGACTGAAAAACATCCATTTATTAATGATGCAGAAATGCGAATTTAAACATGAGGTGGCCCTTACAATGAACCATTACGTGTCGGGCAACACGTATGGCTTTCATGCAGATAACAACTGAAAACAGAAAATCATTACTCTTCCGGACGAGTGACAGTGCTGATCTTGTTAAGCCTTCCAGCTTCCTGGTACACACGATTTTATCCATTGATCAATCTCCCAGTCACTGTCAGCTTCTTTACCCACTGTATAGGCGTGATCTGAATCTAGCATTCCGGCACTGACAAAGGTGAACGACGGACGACGTCCTCTGTTCTGCTCAGACGAGTCTTGACCTGGATGATAACCAATCCCAAACATATCCGCCTTTACCACAATGCCTATGATTTTTCCCCAGCCTGGGATCCCTCCATTTCTCAACATTTCCAGTGCCTGTTTGTAAGAAGACACAGACGGTTTTTTCTCTTTTCCAACACCATTGTCATTTTCCACCTTGACGGTTTCAGCTACCAGACTGGGTGTTTCAAATTTTCCACCGTCCATTTCCTTCACCTTCTGGATCACATCCCCCATCGGTACACCACCCTCTGTGGCGATGGCCATATAACAAGTATCAACACTAGGGAAAGTTCCCTCTTTCCTCCGAGGTTTTGGGACCACAGGCCTCAGCATTTTTAACCGATCCCCATTCACCAACCCAATCGTCTTCCTATCCCCATAAATTGCATTCATCTCCACCTCACCATGCGCGGGCATGTGATTAGCATTAATATTGGGAAATTATGCAAAATTAATGGCCTTGGAATCCACCAGGTCTTGGACAGTATGCTTAAAAGCTCTACAACCCTCAAGGTTATGCCCAGACGCCCCCGAATGGAATTCGCACTTGGCATTCTCATCGTAGTTGGTTGGCCTCTGATCAGGTTCTAATGGAGCTAATGTCCTCAATTGTACCATTCCGAGATCTTTCAACTTCCTCAACAGAAGAGCATACGGTATGGGTGGCTTATCAAATTGACGATCAACCCCCTTTCCTCTTACCTGGTTCCCAGCTCTCTGTGCTCCCGGGCGAGGTGACGGATGTCTCGGTGGTACAGATGAACCACCAACAGGAATGGTCGCAGTGGCAGCATAAGGGTGGTAACGATCCTTACCGCATTCTCTTTTAGTCTGCGCACCACCTGATTCAACCTCCTTCTTGGGCTGACCACTGTCAAGGGATTTCTTCACCACAGAGCCAGAGGGATTTGTTACTTCAGATGACGGAGCCTTTCCCTGAACTTTCTCTTTGATCATCCAGCCCTCAATCCTTTCTAATCTCTCAGCCATGGCTTTCTGCCCCAAGGCAAGCCCTTGCACAACCCTGAACAAATCCCTCACCATCTCTTTCAGTTCGAGGATGTCGGCGTTGGGAGGATCCATCAGTTTGGATTTGTTGCCCCTAGCAGGATATCTGAGCAAACAAGCTATGCGCACCGGTCGACACCTACAAAATAGCAAATGGGTTAGTATGCATGAATGCAACGTCTGTCCATATGAGGAAGATTCTGTCCTTTGATTCTGGTTTCATCGAGACAGCTAATATTTTGACATCCACATTCTGAAATTCAAGATGTCTCTCAACCAGATTCTCAATCCATAATACTCCCCATATGGCCAGACATAGGTTAGGTGCAGATGAATGCAAAATGAGAATGATGCAGATGTATGCAATGCACTGGGCCATCCTCCAAGTCATCTGATCATCTGTTGCACTGAGTTACAGCCCTGATCTCTGAACCGATCACAACCATCTGAGGAATCTGTAACCACAAATCCAACTCAAGGGTTCCGAAATAAACGGAAGACAGATACATCATCATCATCACTGGTCTCTGAGCAGACACACCACCATCATCTGAATCGGCCCGGGGAATCCTGAAATAAACGGATCCCCACTGATAAATAACTCGGCCCGGGGAATCCTGAAATAAACGGATCCCCACTGATAATTATCTCGGCCCGGGGAATCCTGAAATAAACGGATCCCCACTGATAAATCACGGACAGCACTCCGGCGTCTCGGCAATAAATGGCCATAAATCCGACTTATAAATATGACTCGGATCCACGGAACAAAAATTCACCATCTGAGTCACCATCAATCACCAACAGTCACCATCTGTACCTGTTAAAATGATCATTCCCTCCCCACTCACGGGTGTCATCTAGGCCAGGGTAAAGTCGAAAGAAACGCAGCATAAATAACCTTTCGCAGAATACCATCATATACACACCCGAAGTATGTAACGATAATATCCCACCAGGGTCTGAACTGCTCGTGATATCAATGTTCCGCTAAGTGGCGCCATACCACCCGCTTCCCATGAATCACTCTATTCCTAGGTTTCCTAGATTTCACTCATAGCCTGGGTATTGGGCCTTTTACCTCGAGTAACTCCCACCCCAAAACAGAGGAACCACCTGTATAGAGGACGGCAACAACATGATAGTATGATGCATGCAGACATTAATGCAAATATATATACACACTGGTTAGAATAATAAATGCAATAAATAACACACAATAAGCAACCCAAACCAATCCTAAAACGCTAGGAAAGACTCGCTTAGGGACGATGGACCAGCATAGGTCTACATCGTAGACATGTTCCCCAGCAGAGTCGCCAGCTGTCGCATCCTGCGAAAAATCAACCGGCGAGCCTAAAAATAAAAAACACACAGAGCCGCCACTAAACGTTATTTATCCCAAGATAGGGAAAGGAAACGCTCAGAGAAACCTGGAAAGACATGGTCTCGCGACCGGAGAGAAAAGGTTCGGGAGTCGGTTACGCGAGGGGAAGGTATTAGCACCCCTCACGTCCTAGGTACTCCTAGGGATCCACGTCCTAGAATAAAGAAAAGGTTGCTAAACATCACACACACACACGGGGAACGCAGGTGGGGTTAGGAGAGACGGGCTCGATAAGGTATCGCACCTTATGCCTACATATCTTGTCTGGAACAAGAATCAGAGCCACTGTAGTTCGGCTTACGCACGCCAAACAACACCAAACATACAAACAAGCAAAGGTGGCAAACATGGAGCCCGACAACCACTGGATGGAATTACGTCGGCATCCGAACCAAAACACACTCAAAAGGGCAAACGTGGAGCCTGACTGCCAATCACTGGGCTTACATCGGCATCCGAACCCAAACATATAATCAGATAACAAGGCAAACAAACCAACAAATAAATAAAAAGGCGCCCGGAGTGGTCTCGCACGACCACCTGCCTACATACCTCGTCTGGAACGAGGATCAGGGCGATGTAGTTCCCCTGAAAGGGACTAAATTGCTAACCAGAAACCGGGGAAAAATACACAACTAGGGAGCTGAGACTCGAGCCTAATGTTGTCATGCATCGTTAACCCTAAGTTCGGTTTTCTATCCTACTTGCATAAGCAAACTAACCTAACCAGGAAAGAAGCTAGCACACAAGCATACAATCATACATCATCAAATGAGAACAGGCATCTCAAACAGACATGTCAATCAAATAATCACAAAACACCCACTATAACCAAACAAGAGGCTCAATCAATGGGGTTTGACCGCCGAAGCGAGTCGTCTGTACAGGCTGGTTTTGCTCTTAACCTTGCCATTACGAGGCTAAGGTGAAGCAGACGAAAGGATGAAGTGAGGATCAGACCTCACAGCTCTTATCCCTAACCAGGGAGAGCTGACAAATGAGCATGGGTCCAGAATAGGGGAACCCTTCTATACTCGATGACTCTGACACAACAGATCTTGGGCTTTTGATCTCAATGCTACAACCATGTAATGGGAGCAAGGAGAAGACTCACTGAATAGTGGGGGACAGGTTGCTTGTCCCTACCTTCCACCAATTGCCTTCTTTGAAGGACTTTTCCTGCTTGGGCTTGAAAAATAAACATACACAAGCATTGCCTCTTAAGGAGGACTTCAGACAATTTGCCCGGCCCGGTAACAGCCGGGTCTCCAGACTACATGAAGTTTTAAGAAGTTACCTCAATGCAAATTGCTTATGCAAAGCAAAGCAAAGCAATAGTTCACAAGGAACTGAGCAACTAAAGTACCTGGAAACAATCAAACTCAGTCAGTACTCACGCAGACAAACTGTACAGCAAACAATCAAACAGTTTAAACAAACTATGCACAAAGCAAGCTCAAGGCTTAAGCCCAAGCTCCAACACCTACAAAACAATGTTATGTTAGTGTACAAACATCCACAACATCAATTAAAATCAACTTGTATCATTCTCCATGTACATTATGCTTTTGATCCTGAAAAACCAAGCAAACATTAGCAACTAGACCACTAGGCCAAGCCTAGGGTCCCAAAGCAAGAAAAAGGTTAAAACAGCAAGGTATCCACCATCCAACATCAAATTAACATCAAACAAGAGCAAACATCCTTGGTCTCATGCAACCCTAATCTCAGCCCAATCCTCAGATGGCCATGATCAGTCAGTAAAACCCTGACTTGCACTTGACTTCCTCATCTTCTGATCAAGACTTGGGAGGATAGCTTGCATAATGTAACCACATGATATGCAACATGAAATGCCTAATGCCCTAAAATGATATGCAAATATGTTAATGCTAGTCCCAAGAGAGGAGGGCAAATTTTGAGGTGTTACACATGGAAAGGTACGTAGGCAACGGGTTCATCCGTTCAAACACAAAAATAATAACTTGTATATTCTTTTCTCATCCCTTCAATCCATGTTTGCACAATAAATATTTCATAAACAAATAACATTTCATACAACAAGTTGTGAAAAGGGCTCCCTAGGAGTACCTAGGACGTTTTGGGTGCCTAACACCTTCCCATTGCGTAATTAACCCCTTACCCAGATCTCTGACCTTTTCATTAGTTTTCTATGTGTAAAACTTCTTAGGCTTTTGTTCGCTTTTTAGCCATTCCTTTGGATAAATAAAAGTGCGGTGGCGACTCGATTCTTTGTATGCTTTGCTTTTTATTTAATCAATAAATCATAAAGTGATGCATACACCGCTACAGAAAAGTGGCGACTCTGCTGGGGAACACTGATTCCTTGGTGGTTTTGCCTACTTTTCACCCTTGTTGTATGATATGTGTTTATTTGCTATTTGACATATTTTTGTACAATTTGGGATTACTGTATTGATTGTAATGTTTGAATTGCTTGATATACAATTGCTTGGTTGCTTGGTGATCTCTGTGAGATGAGTTCTATACCCGAACTCGAGTGCACCTTAGGATAGGAGAATGGCATAGTCTCGTCGACTTGTGTGGAGTATTCCTTAGCAAGTTGACTTGCGAGTCCATTCACTTGGTGGAGGTCATGTTGGATTAATAATGTCACACAAGTTATTTGTGGTTAGGCATTATTCTTTCAATCATGTGCCTTAGAAGCCAAGGACCTTAGTTTACCAAGCCCATCTTGGCCTATTTTTAGGATGTAGTGCGGAGGTCGTTCAGATGTAAGATCTGATGCGACTGTTACGCGATACTACACTCATAAGAGTCTCTCTTGAGAATATTTTTGGAATACGAGTATTCGTTCCTCCGATAATATTCGAAAGATGGGATGATGACTATGGGAACCTCTTGTAGAACATGTTCGGCAGGTTTAAACCCTAGTACACTCCCTTTGGGTGGTTCTTAACCGAGACTCCATGCTCGTGACTCTCAACAAACCCGTGATTCGTGGTTGAGTCGTTCAGACATCCTTAATATCAATGGAACTTGGGTGTCGATAAGGTGAAAACCATAATCCACCAAAATGGATGATTGATATTAAGGATGATTGAGCTGGTTCATGTATCGTTAATATCAATGGAACTTGGGTGTCGATAAGGTGAAAACCATAATCCACCAAAATGGGTGATTGATATTAAGGATACTATGAGCTTTCCCATGACCTTTGTCTGGTGTGATTTGCTTGATCCTTGAGTGTGATTGTTGCATTCATACATTCATGCATTCATCTGCATTCATGTCATCAGAAAAATCAGAAGATTTTCAAGGAACTTAAAGGGTTTATTTGCAAAATTTTCATACATGGAAAGACCAAAAAGGCATACAAAGAAGTACAGCTTTCGACAACCCGATCTGAAAGAGTTAAGGAATCTGACATCTTATGTATTAGATCCCTTGGGTTTCAAAGCTCGCTATGGGAAGCTTCTGCCTCTGTTGACTACTCAGGTTGATGAAGGGTTGATGAGTACTTTGGCGCAGTTCTATGATCCTCTGTATCATTGCTTCTCTTTTCCGGACTTTCAGCTGTTGCCTACGCTCGAGGAGTATGCTCATCTTGTGGGTATTCCTATTCTGGATCAGGTGTCGTTTAGTGGCTTGGAGAGTATTCCGACTTCTCGAGAGATTGCAGACTTGTTGCACATAGATGAATCCCTTATTGAAGCGCATATGACCGCCAAAGGTGGAATTCAGGGTCTTCCTTCTGATTTCCTCATCGCTCAAGCTACCGTTTATGGGAAGGCCATGAGTGAGGATGCCTTTGAGGCCATATTCGTGCTGCTCATCTATGGATTGGTATTGTTCCCCAACATCGACAAATTTGTGGATGTGAACGCCATTAGGATCTTTTCTGTTCTTAATCCCGTTCCGACTCTGTTGGGTGATACCTATTTCTCTTTGCATCTGAGGAATGCAAAGGGTGGAGGAGCTATTGTGTGATGTTTGCCTCTGTTATATAAGTGGTTTATTTCTCACTTACCGCAGAAGGTTGCTTTCAAGGAGAACAAGGGATGTCTACGGTGGTCTATGAGACTTATGTCTCTCACCAATGATGATATCTCTTGGTATGATCACGTGTATGACACAGTTCAGATTATTGATTATTGTGGTGAATTCCCAAATGTGCCTCTTCTTGGTACATGTGGTGGGATCATCTACAACCCTATCTTAGCACGTCGTCAGCTTGGGTTCCCCCTAAAGGATAAACCTCATAACATTCTGTTAGAAGGTGTGTTCTTTCAGGAGGGTAAAGATCCCTAAGGCCTGAAAGTCAGGATGGTTCACGCTTGGCGCAAGATTCACAAGAAGGGTAGAAGTGAATTGGGTCCGAAGAACTGCATTGCTTTGGAGCCGTATACTTCTTGGGTCAGACAGAGAGCATCAGAGTATCTTATACCTTATGATTATCCGAGACCTACACCTTTGGATGTGGCTAGGCCTTCAACCCTCCCTAACCAAGGCGTAGAGGAGTTGAGAGACGAAGACCTTTCACGTGCCTGGATCCGTGAAAGAGAAGAGTTGCTTCAACAGCTTAAGGAGAAGGACGCTCTGATCGAATTCCTCGAGCATCAGGTGATAGATGATCCGAATGATACCTGGACTTCTCTGCTTCCTCAGTCTTCCAAATTCTGGAAGAGGAAGTATGATCGACTTGCTAAGGAGAAAGAGGATATGGAAGCAGCATATGAGAGAGAGATCAAGAGGCTTTGTGCATCTCGTCTTCCAGCATCTCGAGCTTCTAGGGATCCATAGGATGTTTATCTTCCTTTTCCCTTGTAATATGATTAACAATGTTGTACTTCTTTGTCTCAAATATATTTGATGAGATATTTTCCATATGCGATTAAATGCTTTAAATTTCAAAATTTGCAAATGATACCCTAAAAAGTTCCTTAAAATAAAAATAAAGCATATGCACGAGCATTGCATGCATCATTTTGCATAAGCAGGTGTTGTTCCGGTCTTCTTGTCTGTGGCCTAACTCTGTGCTCTTCATTTATTTTGAAGACAAGCTGACTCATCGGTACTACACCCGAGCTAATTCTGCAAGAGTGATGGATCAGTTAGAACAAGAGAACTGTGAGCTGAAGGAAGAGGTCGCTAGACTGAGTGCTCTGATGAAGCAGTTCTTGGCTGCTCAGAATCAACCGTCTCCACCACCTGCAACTCCTCCCCAGAGGACTGTGATTTCTGAGGTTGCTTCGTCAACAGTGCCAGCTGCTAGTGCCCATTTTGTGCCGAATGCCATGTCGCCCGGGTTTCCTTGGGGTATGCCTCCTGGTTTTATGCCTGATATTCTAGCTCCTACCTTTGCTTCCATGCCGGCATCTAGCCCGGTCCTTGCGATGCCTCCTCCTGTCGTGCATACCATTCCCAGGATAGACGACACCATTTATCATTCTGAGCCGTCTGAGGGCCCAGATGTTAATGAGAAGATGGATGCGATGAATGACCAATTCCTCAAACTCCGCAAGGAATTGAAGACCCTTCGAGGGAAGGATTTGTTCGGCAAGTCTTCAGCCGAACTCTGTTTGGTTCCCGGTGTTAAGATACTTGTCAAATTCAAAGTCCCAGACTTTGAGAAGTATAAGGGGAACACCTGCCCGCTCAGTCACCTGGTTATGTATTCCAGGAAAATGTCTACTCAAACAGATAATGATCAGTTGCTGATTCATTATTTTCAGGATAGTTTGTCTGGTGCAGCTCTTCGTTGGTATATGAGCCTTGATAGTGCAAATATTCGTTCCTTCAACGATCTTGGCGAAGCCTTCGTCAAGCAGTACAAGTATAATGTTGATATGGCTCCTGACCGTGATCAACTCAGAGCCATGTCTCAGAAGGACAAAGAGACATTCAAAGAGTACGCCCAGAGGTGGCGAGAGCTGGCAGCTCAGATTACTCCTCCGCTGGAAGAGAAGGAAATGACTATGATCTTTCTGAAGACTCTTAGTTCATTTTATTATGAGCGGATGATTGCAAGTGCTCCCTCTGATTTCACCGAAATGGTGAACATGGGGATGCGTTTGGAGGAAGGAGTCCGGGAAGGACGTTTGTCTAAAGATGAAGGCTTTTCTAAATGATATAGGGCGTTTAAGAAGAAAGAGGGAGAGGCACATGCTGTGCAATCCCATGCTAAAACCAGAAGACCCTCTGATAAGAGGAAGCCTGTGCATCATCAACACCAAGTGGCTAGTGTAGCACCTGTTTTCAGGGATAATTATCAGCATCAACAACATCAGCAATATCATCATCAGCAACACAATCAACAGCAATCTCCTCAACCTTATCATCAACAACAGCATCGCCCTCAGCAGCAGGCTTACCAGCCTCGCAGTAGTAATCCAACTGGTCAGAATTATGAGAGGAAGAAGATCACTTTCGATCCGATTCCTGTATCGTATGCAGAGTTGTATCCCTCTTTAATAGAGCGGAAATTGATTACTCCTAGGGATCCTCCGGCTATACCTGTTAACCCGCAGTGGTGGTATAAGCCTGATTTGCACTGTGTCTATCATTCTGGCGCTCCGGGCTACGATGTAGAGAACTGCATTCAGTTGAAGACTAAGGTTCAGGACCTTATGAGATGCGGTATTCTGAGCTTTGAGGACTCAGGCCCCAATGTTAAGAAGAACCCATTGCCCGAGCATGGGAAGTCAGTTAACATGGTCCAGGGTTGTCCTGGCAAATACAAGGTCAAATATGTAAGCCATATTCGACAGTCATTGGTCGAGTTGCATCGTCTGCTGTGTGATTACAACCATCTGGAGCACGACCATGACAAATGTCGTATCTGCTCCGTCAACAGATTGGGTTGTCGCCAAGTGAGAAAGGATCTCCAAGAATTGCTAGACGATGGGACTATTGAGATTCTGCAGAACAGAAACATTGATGAAGATGAACCTGAGGTGAATGTGATTTCTCCTGTGTTCAAGATCCCAGAGCCTATTGTTATCCGATATGACGGTAGCAAACAGAAGTCTTCTCCTTCTCTGGTCATCAAGCCCGCAGGCCCTGTGCCTTATTCTTCTGAGAAATCGATTCCCTTTCGTTACAGTGTTGTTGCTGTTGAAGATGGGAGAGAAGTGTCGTTGCCTTCAACCTTTGTAGTAAATATTGCTGATGTGAGTGGACTGACCCGTAGCGGTCATGTGTTTTCTGCACCCCCGAAGCCTCACGTTATTTCTGATTCCGCTGAGCGTCCGGTTGGGACTGCAGTGAATGTTCCGAATCCGGCACCTGTTGCCAAACCCTCCTATGTACAAAAGACTCATACTTCTTCTGTTGGCCCGAGTGGCACTGTGAATGAAGACTGTGATGAGATGATGAGGCTTATCAAGAAGAGTGAGTACAATGTTGTAGATCAGCTTCTACAAACGCCGTCCAAGATCTCCGTGCTATCGTTGCTTCTGAATTCAGAACCTCATAGGGAGGCTCTGCAGAAAGTGTTGGACTTGGCTTATGTTGATCATGATGTCACGATTGAGCAGTTTGACAGTATTGTTGCAAACATTACTGTTTGCAACACTTTGAGTTTCTGTGACGCTGATCTCCCTGAGGAGGGAAGAAACCACAACATGGCTTTACATATTTCTATGAACTGCAAGAACGACGCCATGTCCAACGTGCTGGTGGACACTGGATCATCTCTAAACGTATTGCCGAAGACCATTCTTTCAAGATTGTCATATCAGGGGCCTCCCATGAGGCAGAGTGGGGTTGTTGTGAAAGCTTTCGATGGGTCGCGCAAGACCGTGATTGGGGAAGTTGATCTCCCAATCAAGATTGGACCAAGTGATTTCCAGATCACCTTTCAGGTTATGGATATCCACCCATCTTATAGTTGTCTCCTTGGTAGACCATGGATTCACGAGGCTGGCGCCGTGACATCCACCCTACACCAGAAGCTGAAATTCGTCAAGAATAAGAAACTGGTCGTGGTAGGGGGAGAAAAGGCTCTCCTGGTTAGCCACTTGTCTTCTTTCTCATATATTGATGCTGAGGATGAAGTTGGAATGCCTTTCCAAGATTTGTCTATTGCTGAGCCGATTGAGAAGAAGTCTTCTTCATTTGCTTCCTATCGTGATGCGAAACTGACCATTGAATGTGGTGCAGTTGCTGGTTTAGGGAAGATGATTGAGCTTGAAGACAACAAGTCCCGGGCTGGCATTGGCTATTCTTCTAGGGCATTCAACGAGCAAGGGCTGTTCAAGAGTGGAGGTTTTATCCACGCCGATCAAACTGAAGAAACTGCTGCTATTCTGGAAGAGGATGCAGAGGATTTGAGCAACTTTGTTATTCCTGGCGGTGTCTGCCACAATTGGGTCGCTGTGGATGTTCCTACGGTCATTCATAAGTCAATGTAATTTGTTCAAAAACCCTTCTCCCATGCCAAAAGGAGAAGTGATGACATTGTCGGCATCATATATACAATGATATTTTCATTCAATTAATGCATTGTTAAACATTTGTTTTTCCATTTGTTTTCACTTTTTGCTTTTGCATGAAATCGGTGATAAAAAAAAACCCTAAAAAAAAACAAGAATAAAAGCAATCCTTTCATCTGCATAAGGATTTGTTTGTTTAAATTCTAAAGCTTTTTATTATCCAAAATCATTATGCAGGTTGATTCTAAAACCCATTGAACATAATGATCCAACGCCATCTCCCAATTTTGAATTCCCTGTATTTGAAGCCGATGAAGATGATGTTGAAGGGATTCCTGATGAGATTTCCTGTCTTCTTGAGCACGAAGAGAAGATCATTCAGCCGCATCTCGAGAATCTGGAAACAGTCAACTTGGGGTCTGAAGATTGTGTTCGTATGGTGAAGATTGGGGCACTCCTTGAAGAGTCTGTCAAGAAGGGGTTGATCAGTTTGCTACGAGAATATTCTGATATCTTTGCTTGGTCGTATAAAGACATGCCAGGTCTAGATACAGATATTGTGCAACATTTCCTGCCTTTGAAGCCTGAGTGCGTGCCAGTGAAGCAGAAGCTCAAAAGAACTCATCCAGATATGGCAGTGAAGATCAAAGAGGAAGTTCAGAAGCAAATTGATGCGGGGTTTCTGGTGACTTCTACGTATCCTCAATGGGTGGCCAATATTGTGCATGTGCCTAAGAAAGACGGAAAAGTCCGTATGTGTGTTGATTACAGAGATTTGAATAAAGCTAGTCCAAAAGATGATTTCCCTCTACCACACATTGACATGTTGGTAGACAATACATCTAAGTTCAAAGTCTTCTCGTTTATGGACGGATTTTCCGGATATAATCAAATCAAGATGGCACCCGAGGATATGGAGAAGACAACATTCATCACACCTTGGGGAATATTCTGTTATCGAGTGATGCCCTTCGGTTTGAAGAACGCCGGAGCCACGTATCAACGTGCTATGACTACTTTGTTTCATGATATGATGCACAAGGAGATAGAGGTCTATGTCGATGACATGATTGCTAAGTCTAGAACAGAAGTTGAACATGTTGAGCATTTGTTGAAGCTTTTTCAGCGTTTGAGGAAGTACAAGCTTCGTCTGAATCTGAACAAATGTACATTTGGAGTCCGTTCAGGCAAGTTATTGGGTTTTGTTGTCAGCGAGAGAGGTATTGAGGTTGATCCTGCAAAGGTCAAAGCAATACAAGACATGCCTGCGCCCAAAACTGAGAAGCAAGTCCGAGGTTTTCTTGGCCGCTTGAACTATATTTCCAGATTTATATCCCACATGACTGCCACATGTGCGCCGATATTCAAGCTCCTCCGGAAAGATCAGTCTCTTGATTGGACCAAGGATTGCCAGAAAGCTTTCGACAGTATCAAAGAGTATCTGTCTGAACCTCCGATCTTGTCTCCGCCTGCAGAAGGAAGACCTTTGATCATGTATCTGACTGTTCTTGAAGATTCGATGGGTTGTGTACTCGGCCAGCAAGACGAATCAGGGAAGAAGGAATCTGCTATCTACTACCTCAGTAAGAAGTTTACTGATTGTGAGTCTCGATACTCTATGCTTGAGAAGACGTGTTGTGCTTTGGCTTGGGCTGCTAAGCGTTTGCGCCAGTACATGATAAATCATACAACTTGGTTGATATCCCGAATGGATCCAATCAAGTATATTTTCGAGAAGCCTGCTTTAACTGGGAGGATTTCCCGTTGGCAGATGTTGTTGTCTGAGTATGATATCGAGTATCGAGCTCAGAAAGCTATCAAAGGTAGTATCTTGGCTGACCATTTGGCACATCAGCCGATTGAAGATCATCAGTCTGTTCAGTACGACTTCCCCGACGAGGAGATTCTGTATTTGAAAATGAAAGATTGTGATGAGCCTACACTTGACGAAGGTCCGGAACCTGGTTCCAGATGGACAATGGTGTTTGATGGCGCTGTGAATCAGTACGGAAATGGAATTGGGGCAGTAATCATCACTCCTCATGGCACACATATTCCGTTTACAGCAAGGCTAGCTTTCAAATGCACGAATAATATGGCTGAGTACGAAGCCTGTATTATGGGACTAGAAGAATGTATTGATTTGAGAATCAAACATCTTGATGTGTATGGTGATTCGGCCTTGGTTGTCAATCAGATCAAGGGTGAATGGGAGACGAATCAACCTGGTCTCATTCCGTATAGAGATTATGCGAGAAGGATTTCAACGTTCTTTACAGAAGTTGATTTTCATCATATTCCTCGAGAAGATAATCGGATGGCAGATGCGCTTGCTACGCTTGCTTCGATGATTGTAGTCAAGTATTGGAATGAAGTTCCCAATATCACCGTGATGCGCTTGGATAGACCAGCTCACGTGTTTGCAGTTGAAGAAGTGAATGATGAAAAACCTTGGTATTTTGATATCAAGAATTTCCTCCAGAACCAGGTCTACCCGCCTGGGGCATCTGTGAAAGACAGGAAAACTCTGAGAAGGTTGTCAGGCAGTTTCTACCTCAGTGGTGAAGTGCTATATAAGAGAAATTATGACATGGTTCTGCTCAGATGCGTGGATAGACACGAAGCAAACCTGTTGATGACTGAGGTCCATGAGGGTTCATTTGGTACTCATTCCAATGGACCTGCCATGGCGAGAAAAATGTTGAGAGCAGGCTACTATTGGCTGACAATAGAGTCTGACTGCTGCAAATATGTGAGGAAATGCCACAAGTGTCAGATTTACGCGGATAAGATTCATATCCCCCCGACACTTCTGAACGTGATTTCATCACCATGGCCTTTCTCTATGTGGGGAATTGACATGATTGGCATGATTGAACTAAAAGCGTCCAACGGACACCGATTTATTCTCGTAGCAATTGATTACTTCACCAAATGGGTTGAAGCCGCTTCGTATGCGAATGTGACCAGGCAGGTGGTCGTGAAGTTTATCAAGAATCAACTCATTTGTCGTTATGGTGTGCCAGATAAGATCATTACTGATAATGGATCTAATCTGAATAATAAGATGATGGAAGAGTATGCGCTGAGTTCAAGATTGCACACCATAACTCCTCTCCCTACATGCCCAAGATGAATGGGGCCGTTGAGGCTGCTAACAAGAATATCAAGAAGATTATCCAGAAAATGGTTGTTACGTACAAAGATTGGCATGAGATGCTGCCATTTGCTTTGCATGGATATCGTACATCTGTCTGCACTTCAACAGGGGCAACCCCTTTTTCTCTTTTTTACGGCATGGAGGCTATTCTCCCAGTAGAGGTGGAGATCCCATCAATGAGAGTCTTGATGGAAGCCAAGTTGACTGATGCTGAATGGATTCAGAGTCGTTACGACCAACTGAATTTGATTGAAGAGAAGCGTTTGACTGCCATGTGCCATGGTCAGTTATATCAGCAGAGAATGAAGAAAGCATTCGATAAGAAGGTCAAGCCTCGTGTGTTCCGAGAAGGTGACCTCGTGCTCAAGAAGGTCTTGTCTTTCGCGCCCGATTCCAGGGGCAAGTGGACTCCAAACTACGAGGGTCCATATGTTGTCAAGAGAGCCTTTTCAGGCGGAGCTTTGATGCTCACAACTATGGATGGGGAGGATTTCACTCGTCCTATGAATTCAGATGCAGTCAAGAAATACTTTGCCTAAAAAAAAAGAGTATATGGAAAAAACAGAATAGCTCGCTAAGTTGAAAACCTGAAAGGGCGGCTTAGGCAAAAATGAGCGTCTCGGTGGAAAACCCAAAAGGGCGATCCAGGCAAAAATTAGAGACATAAAAAAGAAAAATGAATTTGCATCCCGCTAGATTGAGTACCTCGCCCTGGGGGAATCTAGGCAAAAATTAGGGATTTGGCAAGTAACTGCATCCTGACAAGACTTTCTGTTCTACAACTGTCTTTTCGCCAGAGATTCTCGATTCGTCGTCAACTGAAGCTTCGAATACATCGAAATTCAAATTGGTAGAGAAAGGATCATTATGTTCAATGTAGCCCTCTTCCAATATATATCACTGATTTCAAACTTGTACAAATCTATGGAGTCTTGCCATTCGCAAACTACCATTCCATCAAATTAATTTGAGCTTTTATCCAATTATTTGCACTCTTATTTGTTTCAATTCAACAAATGTTTTGCATGTTTTAATTGGTAAAATGTCATTGTTTTAAACAAAAAAATTATTTCATAAAAATTGTTTTTAAAACAAAGTGAACATTCACGATGATGAAAAGATACTTAAGAATTTCTCAGTGCTCTCCCAAGGGTGGCATGATTTCCAACAGGGTAAGACATTTGTTCATATTCCTGGCTTGGTTGTATCCTCTTTCTCCAGATCGTTGTTGGGTTTGCTCCCCAAGCAGAGCTTCTGTTGAGTTTGTTTGTGTTCCCAGAGCAGAGTGCTTGTTGGAAACTTCAGTTTTCCTCTCTCGCAGCATTCTCTCCCTAGCACGGTCGATTTCCTTTTGGAAGATTCAGTAGTTGGTGGGTTGACACCCCGTTACTTTGTCTTTTTCCCCGGTGAGGTTGCCGGTGGAGTTGTGATATGATATTTCATCTATGATATCTCCCCATCAGAGTGCTTGTGGAGTTTTTCACCTCCCCTCCCTTCAACAGAGCAGTGAGTTTTTTCCTCCTCAGCAGTTGTGGTATTTTGTGAAGGTTCAGTACTTGGTGGTCGATCCCCGGTTCTCCTTCTATTTTCTCAGGTAAATCTCCCATAGATTGGTTGCATGTTGGATCGTATATGTGATAATCCTCCCCTGCAGAGAGTGGGTGATTTCCTGATGTTCTGGTCCCTAGTAGAGTGGCTTGTGTGGCAGAATCTACTTGGGTGATCTTTTCTCCCTCAGTGGGTTGTTCCCCAATGGAGTCGTTGACAGTATCCCCAGTAGAGTTGCTTGTGTGGCTAGATTCTACTTGTGTGTTATGTTCTTTTCAGCAGTTCTTGCCTGTGCAGCGAACACCTTTTTCTCAGATGAGAATGATAATATCTTGCAGAAGTCTCATGATTTCTCTTCATCTCCAACAAAGTTGCTTCTGTGGCAGTTTCTGCCTGCTGTGAACTTTTGTTCCCCAGTTGGGTTGATTGACGATCCATCACTCAGAGATTTGGTGATTCCTTTGATATCTCTGATTTCCGCCGCAGACCTTTGCTTTTTAGCATTCAGATCTCCAGCAGATTGGCTTTCCAGTTGGATTTCTTATATTTTTTTCTCTGGAAGTGTAGTACCGGGCGTTTGTTCCTTGGGCCTGTTTGTGTTAGAAATGTCTGTTTTGTCAGCATTCATCAAACATAAATCACGCATATTCATGCATAGTCATTAACATACAGATATTCATGTTGCATTTTTGCCATATATCTTTTGTTTGTTGTCTCCTGCTAATGGTGATATAGATCTCCCCCAGTAGATCTTCCCAAGCAGATGTCGGGTGTCTAATCTCTCAATATAGAGTCAGCCCTTAAGCAGAAAGTGTCTATCCTTTCCTGCCATTTCCCCACTGAGATACATCCTCGTGGATGACGGTTGTTTCCGTTCCCTCCCAACACACATAATGGGACGGGTTTTCCCTTTTGAGTTCTATCCTCATTAGGACGAGTCTTGATTCAAGTTCTCTTTTTTGGTTTGATCCTAAATTGGCCCCCTTTTTTCAACTGTCTCTCGTGCTTCCCTGTGGTATAAATAAATAGTTGCTTACTAACCGCCGCTCATTCATCTTATCCTCAGTGGAACTTTTGGCTTTCTGCCTACAAGCCGGCAGTCGTAAGTTCTATCTGTGTGGTTTATTACCTACTAACCGGTAGTTATAAACCCTATTTTTTTCCCCTAGCAGAGTTAACTTTGCTTTTCATCCCGACCGATGACAGTTACTCTTCTGTGGTTTTCTACCCAGTATTTGGTAGATGTAATCCCCTCTTTATGGTTATCTTCATCCAGTATTCGATGTTGATTTTCCCTCTCTCTTCTGGGTAATTGCTCTGAGTAAGCAATTTTATCCCCAGCGGGTCCTTTCACCGTTTGCCAGTGATTGTGCTCCTTGGATCATTGATTTTCATCAATGTATTCCCGGCGAGTCTTCTTTCATTTACCCTTTTGTTGGTAATGTCTGTGGCTCCCTTTGATCGGTCATCATTATATACCTAATTTTGGTATCCCGATGCCTTTCTTTTCGGTTGATTTATCCTTTAACAACCTACAACCCGATTATGGATAATCTTCCATGCGAGTATATTATCTACGTTTTGACGGCTATAGATAATATATCTCATGCACTCTTCGGTCGAAGCCTTTCGTGTTTCCCCAGTCGAGTAAGATTCGTTGTCCCTTTGTGGAACCGAATATTCCCCCCTTCCTCTTGGATAATTGCCGGACGCTTGCAATTTATCCTTAGTGAGTCATCTTTCGTCTACCCTGTTGTTGTTGGTAACGATTGTTTCTCTTTTCGGTTGATTTTATCCTTTAACAACCTACAACCCGGTTATGGATAATCTTCCATGCGAGTATATTATCTACGTTTTGACGGCTATAGATAATATATCTCATGCACTCTTGGGTCAATCTTTCGATTGTTTTCTCCAGCAGAGTAAGATTCGTATTCCTTGTGGAATCGAATATCCATCCTATAAACAAGTCTGCTTTTCTAGCTTTCTTCAGGATGATGAGTGTTTTGGAACACAAACCAATTCACGGTTTCGGTTGATTTTATCCCTTAACAACCTACAACCCGGTTATGGATAATCTTCCATGCGAGTATGTTATCTACGTTTTGACGGCTATAGATAATATATCTCATGCACTCTTTGGTTGAATCCTTTGTTTGTTCCCCCAACTGAGTAAGATTCGCATTCTTTACAGAATCGAATATCCATCCTATAAACAAGTCTGCTTTTCTAGCTTTCTTCAGGATGATGAGTGTTTTGGAATACACACCAATTCACGCCTTTTCGGTCACCTGTTATATACCTACAACCCGGTATCCTTGGTGTTCCTTCCTGTCTGCTCCCTATTGCGATCCTGGTCCCCTGTGGAGTCAGATTTCCCTGAGTTGAAGTATACCTTTTTCAGGATTTCCTCAGATGATTTGGTCGATTGATATCTCTCACCCGTACACAGGTCTTAGATATTCATTCTTCCCGAGCATGTTACTCACTAACCGGTAACATCTCACCCTTTGGCTTCCCCTGGAAAGTCTTTGTTAGATTTCCCCAGCGGAGTTGTGGTTATATTTGTGTTGATGTATTGGCATTTTCCCCAATACACGCATGGTTTGAGTCAGCCTGAGTCTTTCTAATGGATGTGTCTTCCTTTGGAACTCTTTCCTCCCCAGTTTGAGTCCTTTATTCCCCAGTGAGGTCTCCAGTCCAGTCGTGTCCTGCTCACGCAGCGTCAGTTTTCCCTAATTCAGAGTCGTGTCCTGCTCACGCATTTTTTTTTATCCCCATGAGAGTCCCGTCAGAGTTTCTGTTTCCTAGGAAATGTATCATTCCTATGGATGGTCTTTTCTCTCGATTTTTCTTTTCTTCTTTGTGGATTCATATTCCCTACAGAGATAGTTTGTTTTGCATTCATGCATTTGCATCATGAGGTCTCTTAGGGACCAAAATTTGTCTCATTATTGTTATTTAAGCCCATTCTACCGCGTCGAGATGAAGATTTTAACCTTCACTTCTCCGGCTAGAATGACCTTAAATAGGGGCATCTGTAAGACCCCAATTTTGTCCCTAAGATCCCCCGTGGCATCATATCATATCATTGCATTGCCTCAAGGATCATTGTGCACCTTGCTTCCTCCCCTGTGGGTGGGTTATCCTTTTTAAGTGGTTCTTGATCACCAAGCATTCCTTGCATTTATATGTCATTGCTTTTCTTTTAATCACTAACCAAAAGTACAAAAATATGTCATCTAACCTTTGTCTTGCAGATGAAGCAATAACAGGTCAAAGCAATTAAAGGCATTCATTGAGCCATAGATGGTGGTCATTCTTGAGATTTGGACCCCACAATCATTCACAAGATTTCATATGAGTTATGATGATATTTTGAAGTAAAATCCCAAGTGGTAGAGGCTTGAATCTCATCAGAACATTTTTCAAATCATCTGAAGACCTAGAAAGTCAACTACAAAGTCAACTGTGGATTTGGAGGTGGGAAGTGATTAAAAATACTTCATTCATGTTCAAACAAGTCTCATTTGACATTTCAAACACTCACATTGAAGAATTTGAGGTCCAGTCAAAAATTTCCCAAAATAGAAAGTGACCCATAATTTGAACTTTCCAAAAATGGAAGGGTTTTGGACCAACTTCAACTCAATATTACATCACCAAAAAAGTTTCAAATGAAATTTTGTTGAACATGAAAGATGTAGATCTTTCTCTCCCATTTCCAAAATGTCCAAGATCATGGATTTATGATGTGTGGTTGAGGAGATATGATCCAATCATGGCAAAGTGTGCTTGAAACTTCAAATGGCCATATCTTTTGATTCAAAGCTCCAAAATGAGTGGTTCTTTTTGCCATATTCTCCTCTTGACCCCTAATTTCCAAATCATGCATCACATTACATGAATTCTCATCACATAATCACTTGTTAATCCATGCTTTTTTTGGAGGGAAATTGCAAAATTCAAAAATGGTGCATTGTATGGACTTTTTACCATTGCCATTGGATTTAAAAAATGATTTTAAGTGAAAATAATGAAGCAATTGGTACTGTTCACGTGTAAATGGTACATGCACCATGCAAATTTGGATTTTGGCAAAACACCTTATTATCATTAACCAAGTTAATTATGGATTAGCAAAGTGATTAAGGCTTCATATAAATACCTAAACCCTAACAGAATTGAGGGAGGTTAATCATTTTTCACATTTCTAGATCCAAAATTCTCTCTCACTTCAAATTTTTCTCTCATTCATAATTCCATTTTCTTCCAAATAGCATTGCATTTTGACTTCATATTCTTGTTCCTGAGCTTGGATTTAGTGTAGATCAATTGCTGTTTTGTTGAATTCGTGCAAGAATAGTGCAGTTCAAATTCATGAAGTTGAAAATGGAGATTCTATTTTGAGCTAGATCTAGCACCTTTCAAGCTTCAATTGCTTCATCAAACTTCATTTCAAGTATTGTAGAGTGGATTTGAACACTTCAAGGCTGTGGATCGTGTGAATTCAAAGGCTCTGCACTTCAAGAGGTCATAATTCAAATCTTTTAATTTTGAAATCCATTGCTATATTATTGTAGATCGTGTTCTCCTGATGAATCTGGTGAAAGAATCATGTAATTTGATGCACTATTGACTGAGTTAGGATAGATTCAAGTTTCATGCATGAAATTTCCATTGCTCGATTCTCCTTGATTTTGTTGATTCATGCTTAGCTCTTGTTTGATCTATCATCTACATGAAAAATGCTACGTAATGATGTTTGATTTGTGGATTTCTGGAGAATTTTTCTGGAAACGCATGAGCTTCGTGTACTGTTCATCTTCTTCCTCATGAAGAAGATGAAGATCATGCTATAGGCCATGGTTTCTTTCATTGGCAACGCTTTTCCTGGTTTCATCCACGCTGTGCTAGGGTTTGTTGATGATTGGTCCACGTAATTGCTTGGTTTGCATTTTGGTTGGTTCACATCGCATTGACCGAAGCCACGTCAGCGCTGACTTGCCAACGCATTAATGAAACGGTGCGTTTCATTATGCTGGCGCGCTTTATTTGAATCCTTACAGGATTCGATTCCCAGCGAGGGACTTTTTTCAAAGTGTTTTCTTGTTTTGTACTTTCCCTCCTTATTTCATACTACATGTCCATTTTCATTTTTAATTTTTTCCTCAACTTAGAAAAATCATAACTATTTGGAAAATGCATCAATTTCATCCCAATTTTTGCAAAATGCTGCTCATTCTGTCTAGTTTTTTATGACCATGAATTTTCAAGTTGTGCCTGGCTGGAAAATTAATTTGTTCTAGGTTGATTGATCATATGTCTAATTGTGACCTTGCCTTGCTTATCTCATTATGAAATGCTTGTTTTTAATCCAATGAACTTGAAATTTTGCACGCTGATTCTAGACACATTGCTTGACATTTTGGTTTTGGTTTGACATTTTTCTCAATTACCATTTCTGTTTTATGCTTGTGTTAACTCGGTGTGACAATTTGTGTCACACCTTTGATTGTCCAACTTGTGCAACTTGATTTCTATGCCAAATGATCTCTGATTCTTCTGATTTTTTGTATGTTGATCATGTTAGATGTCTTGAATGTTCATGAATTTTTCCAGATTTATTTGAATCATTTCTGTTTTGATTTGAATTTTTCATTCATGATGATCACATATGAGCTTTGAAATTTTCTTGGACTTCACTTGATCATGAAATGCATTTGATGATTGATTTTGATGTGAGCCTTTTTAGGATATGTCAATATGTGTTTGAAGTTACTTTATGTTGAATTTCAGCTCCTGTTTTGAATTTTTTTCTCCATCTTTGACTCTAGGCTTTGACCTAGTGGTTTGTTGCTTACATTTGAGTTTTGATTTCAGGTTTAAGCATCCAAGTTTCCTAGTTGATGATGCTTCATCGTGTGATTGTTGATGTTTGCTCTTGATTGCTAACACTTGTGTGTTTTGTAGGTTGATGCTAACTCATTTGAGTTTGCCTTATGGCTTACACATCTTGTACATTGGGATTGTCTGTTGCTTATTGACTGTTGTCTGTTTGTCTGAGTATTGTACTGATTTGTTTAGTGTTTCCACAGGTACCTAAGTTGCTTTAAGTTCATTTGAACTTTGCTTTGATTGTTTGCTTAACCACTTAGGTATAATCCCTAATCTTCATGTAGTCTGGAAGACCTGCCATGTTACTTTGGCAGGCACCTGTCTGAAGCCCTCCTTAAGAGGCAATGTTTGTGGTTGTTTAATTTTGTGCCAAGCAGGTAAAGTCCTCTTAAGAGGTAATTGGCAGATAAAAGAGACGTGTAATCCATCTCCTGCTACTCAGTGTGTCATTCACTTTGCTCACACCATGTGTTGATGCATTGTGGATAAGAACCCAAGATCTTATAGAGTCAATCATTTGTGGAGAAGAGTTCCTACTTTCTGAACTCCCACACTTTCCATTGATCAAAGCTCTCCCTGACCAGGTGTCGCATCCGCGAAAAACAACCGGTGGGCTGAAACAAAACAACACAGAGCCGCCACCGTGCGTTATTTATCCCAAAGAAGGGAAAGGAAACGCTCGAAGTAAACCTGGGAAAAGCATGGTCTCGCGACTAAAGAGAATGGGATCGGGAGTCGGTTACGCAAGGGGAAGGTATTAGCACCCCTCACGTCCGTCGTACTCGACGGGATCCACGCTCTAAAAGAAAGAAAAGGTTGCTAAAACAAACATCACACACACACACACTGAAGACAACGCAGGTGGGGTAAAAGAGGAGAGGGCTCGCTAGGACATCGCGTCCTATGCCTACGTATCTCGTCTGAAACGAGAATCAGAGCTGCCGTAGTTCGGCTCACACACGCCAAACAAACACCCACAAACACAGGCAAACCTGGAACCCGAACGCCAATCGCTGGACTTACATCAGCTTCCGAACCAAACACACCCACACTGGAAACCAGATGCCACTTGATGGACTTATACCGGACTCCAAGCACAGAACAAGAGGATACGGAATGCCAATGGCTGGGCTTACATCCATCTCCTACACACACAAGAACAAACAAGCAACAAGTTACTAAGGAGTCGGGAACTCGAGCCTAGCAACTGTCAAGCAAACACACACAAAAAGAAAAAAGGGTGCCCGGAGAGACCTCGCACGGTCTCCTGCCTACGTACCTCATCTGGTATGAGGATCAGGGCGACGTAGTTCCCCTGAACGGGAAAGAAATTCTAACCAGATACAAAGGGAGACACACTACTAGAGAGCTGGACTCGAGCCTAGATGTTATCATGCATCATTGCCCTATGTTATGGTTTCTATCCTAACTTGCACAGGCAGCAAGCTAATCCTAAACAGCCAAAGCAATCAAAGCAAACCATCACAAATAGCACACACTATATCCAAACAGAGGTGGCTCAAACAAGGGTTAGACTGCCAAAGCAAGTCAACTGTATCAGGGTGATGTTAGCTCTTAACCCTGACATTGAGAGTCAAAGTGAAGTTGATGAAAGGTGAGTGAGGGGTGTGCCTCACAACTCTTATCCCTGTCCTGGGAGAGCTTCAGACAATGAAGTGTGGGTCCAGAAAGTGGGAACCCTTCTACACTTATGACACTGACTCAACTGTACAACTGTACATGGATCTTGGGTTAATATCCCAATGCATCAACACAGTAGTGTGAGCAGAGGGACGACTCAACAAGAATAGCAGGAGGTGGACTACACACCTCTTGTGTCTGCCAATTACCTTAATCAAGGTCTTTTCCTGCTTGGGGACAAATATAAACAAGCACAATCATTGCCTCTTAAGGAGGACTTCAGACAGGTGCCTGGCCAAGTAACAGGCCAGGTCTTCCAGACTACATGGAGAAAAGAAATTCTACCTCAATCGGTTTATACAACCAAGCAGCAGCACAAAGCAAGTTCAAAAATGAACTGTTAGCAACTAATGTACCTGAAATCAATCAAATACAGTCAGTATACCAATCACACAGTCAAAACAAACAGCATAAGAACCAACAGACAATGCAATTAGACAATGCACTATGCAAAGCACAAGCAACTCAAGTGAGCCAAGCATCCTACAAAACAAACAAGTTAGTTCACAACAAGCAACCAAACTCAATCAACTTGCATTAATCTCCTTAAAGCATTTGCTGCTTAACCTGAAAAGCACATCCAAATGTGAGAAACAAGACCACTAGGACAAGCCTAGGGTCAAAAGGAGATGAAAAATTCAAAACAGCAAGTGAAAATTAATCAAAACTAAGATTTATCAAGAAAGAAGAGAATCCAATTGGTCTCACACCAAAACTATGCACCAAATCCATTTCATATACAAAACATGCCAAACTATGCACTTTGGAAACACATTAGAGCAAACAGAATGATCACCATCAAATCAACATCAAACAGGCTCAATAAATTCCACAAAAATTCAAGCCTAAACAGAACACATTGAAAGAGTATCATGTCAAATTTCAGGCTATTTGGACAAGTGGAAGTAGGGAAATTAAAATCAGGAAGTCATGGTATGCAAATACAACTTCAAATAAGGCCACAAATCATGTGCCAACTTCAAATGAATGCCAAACAGTGGAAACAAATGATAAATGAAGGGGACCAAAGCCAAGATGAAGTTAAACATGTTAAGAACCAATCCACCAAATTTCATCTTCATATGATAAGGAATGAGAATTTTACAAGTCATGTAAGTTGATCACTCAAGAAAAACCTGAAAATGACTAAACAGCAAACAAAAATCCCAATCAAATAGGAAATGGACCAATAAATCCTACAAAAAATCATGGTGAAACTAGACATGCAGATGGAATCTCATGCAAAAATCTAGGGCAAATGGCATAGCATAGGCATGGAAACAAAATTCAAGAAGTAGACATAACATAGTGTGACACACATTGTCACACTCAACTTGAACACATCATATCTTTCAGTCCAGAAAAGCAAAATTCTCAAACTATACATCAAAATCATCAGGAAAGAGTCAAGAATGTGCATGTAAAATTTCACACATTTTGGATAAGGCATCATTATTTCATGATCAATATGGCAAAACATATACACAAATGACACATTCCAACAATCCCTAGGCATTTTATTTTTCCACACGTGCACAAAAATATTAAAAATCATCATAAAAAACTACACATCACAAGGAGAATGGTGCAAAAAACCTCATCAAATTTGGACAAGAAATGAATGATTTATGGATTTTTGAAGTTGCATGATCAAAATGAAATGAAAAATGAAAAAGAAATGAAATAAAATGAAATTAATATGAAGCAGTGGCATTTTCGTAATTACGCCTGGCCAGGGATGAAACGCGCCCGTTTCATTAAAACGGTGGCGCCTTATGATTGGCCAAAACACGCGCTAAACACAATTCAAAAATTGGAAGCAAGGCAAACGGATCAAATACGCGCTCTTGAGCTGTTCTTCAAATGTTCATCCAACAAATCTCCAGAAAATTCATCATGAACAATATTTCACCAAAACAAACAAATCATACATCGTTGGAACCGTCTAAGCTAGTACATCAACAATATCACCATGAAATTATCCAGAAATCAACACACAACAAGAATCGATCAAAAATAGTTTTGACATACAAACTTTAATTCAAGATTTCTCCATGGATATCCAACGAAAATGCACGATTCAAGCTTCATTCTACTCTATGTCAAAGGCACTACCTAAACCACATGTTGATTTTGAGAATTGAAGGATTCGAAAATTAACCTTGTGATTGATGCAGCTGTGGAATCGTGTGTTTCCAAGTCCAAAAGTGTGAAACAGATCGTGTATGATGTTGTAGGAGGTGGATGCAAGGTGCAGCTCAGCTCAATTATGCTCCAGGTTCTTGAATCTTCAAACTGCCATGGATGAGGGAGCTTTCAACAGTTATGATTCTTCTATGCTCTTGCCAATGTTTTGATCAACAGTTCTTCACAAAGTCCTGTAGAAGAGAGATCACACAAGAAACAGCACAAAGATGAAGCAATTCAATGAAAAAATGATGAAAAAGTGTGAAAAAGTTTTGAGAGAATTGAGAGGTTTTTGGAGGGAAAGTTTGTTAGATCTGAAATTGTGAAAATGTGATTATGCATTTTCTGTTATGATTATGCTTTTATACCTCACGCTAATCCATTTGTTAATCACAATTAACAAAATCCAAGTGAATTAGCACAAATGCATTTTATGTGAAATGGCTAAAATGCCCTTTTCTAGATGCATCCAATGTAACAGTACAATAGCAATGCAAACAAGTTCTATTTGGTATTTAGAATGTGTTGGAATAGGCTTTGTATGGAAATCACATGTATTTTGGAAATTCACCATTTTTCCCACCAATTTTCAAATAGTTCACTTGAAAAATGCCATTTTGCTATGATGATTTTTGATGAAATGTGATGATGCATCATGAAAGTACATGTCAAATGTGGTTTGCTCAAAGAAAGATCACCCAATTTGGCCATTCCATTCAAAAGTTATGCCACTTTGAAAATCAACTTTTTCTGAAAAGGATTTGATCATAACTTGCCAACCACACATGAAAAATGAGTGTTCTTGGACTTTTTGGAAAGGTGAGAGCAAGATCTACAACTTTCATGTTGAACAAAATTTCATTTGAAGCATTTTTGGACATGTAATTTTGAGGTGAAAAACTTTCCATTTTTGGCAGTTTTCAATTACAAGTCACTTTCTATTTTTGGAAAGTTTCCATCTAATTTTATTTTCTTCATTCTTGATGTTTGAAATGTCAAATGAAACTTGTTTAGACATGAATGAAGTGTCTCTTACTCTCTCCCACCTCCAAATCCATCAATTCAGGCACAGTTGACCACAGTTGACTTTTTCTGACTGATAGATGAATTTCAGCTTGACTGTTGAACTTGAGCTTCAAACTCCTGATGAAATGGCTCAATGATGAAACCCTAGCTTCCATAAGCTCAATATAACCATATGATGATCCCCATATCCATTGTAGACCCCATTTCCTTGCCAAGCCCTGATTGGCCCAATACAACTGATTCAACTGATTAGGGTTAACCAGTGGTCAAAACCCTAATCTCAAGGTATCTGATCAATCTCTTGGTGATGACAAAACCATGATGATGATGATGTACCATTTCAACCAAGATGAAACTCAATCCCCTTGAGGAGCCATGAAACCCTGATTTGAATCACCAACCCTCAGATGATTAGTGATCAATCCAATGAAACCCTTAGCTTGAATTTCAACCTCTTATCTTCTGACCAAGACCTAGGAGGATGACTTGCTCAATGTAGCCACATGATATGCAATTATGCAATGCCTAATGACCTACAAATGAAATGCAATATGTTAAGCTAGTCCCAAGAGAGGAGGGCAAATTTTGAGGTGTTACAGCTGCCCCTATTCAATCCACTATGAACCTGTCGATATGAACAACCTCAGCTTTCAAATGATCAGGATGAAGAGTGATTGAATACCAAGAACAGACGAACAATTTTCACTCTGATGGGAAATAATTAACAGTGCCTGTCAGAATCGGCAAAGAAACAATCTTGAAGAAAAATCCGTCTGGTACGGAGAAAGTCGGCCGGAACGCCGAACAGCATGTCGACCTGTATACCCAAAATAAATGGTAACACAGAGATAACCATGGCCTGAACGCCGCTTGTCAGTCTGCATACTGAGCATCATAATATGAGAGTATCAATGTCGGTCGGAACACCGAGAGATCGGCCTGAATGCCAAGAGATCGGCCTGAACGCCCCTTTGGTCTGAACACCACTTTGGTCTGAACACCACTTCGGTCTGGATACCGCCTCGGTCTGGATACCGGGAAACTGGCCTGACTGCTGCAAGTTGCATCAATCTAATCGTCGGAAGCTTCTTCGATCTGAAAATCGGAAACTTGGCCTGAGCGCCACATCGGTCTGAATACCGCCTCGGTCTGAACACCGGAAAACTGGCCTGACTGCCACAAGTACTTCAACCTGATCGTCGGAAACTTCTTCGATCTGAAAATCGGAAACTTGCCCTTGTAACACCTCAAAATTTGCCCTCCTCTCTTGGGACTAGCATATCATATTGCATAACATTTTTAGGTCATTAGGCATTGCATATTGCATAGCATGTGGTTACATTGTGCAAATCATCCTCTCAAGTCTTGATCAGAAGATGGGAGGTTATGTGCCAGCTAGGATTTCATTGGACTGGTCATTAATCATCTGAGGATGTGGAGGTCCAAATTAGGGTTTTGTGATTCTCAAAGGAGCTTGGTCTTCATCTTGTTTGAAATGATTCATCATCATCATCATGGTCTTGTTATCATCAGGAGTTTGATCAGCATATTTCTTGAGATTAGGGTTTTGACCACTGGTCAACCCTAATCAGTTGCATTGGGCCAATCAGGGCATAATCAGGAGATGGGGTCTATGATGTATGTGGGGATCATCCCATGGTTTTATTGAGATTATTGAGGCTAGGGTTTCATCCTTGGGCCATTTCATCAGAGAATTGGGGCTCAGCTTGATCAGTAAATGGCCAAATTCATCTATCAGTTGAAAAGTCAACTGTGGTCAACTGTGCATGATTTAATGGATTTGGAGGTGGAAGTGAGTTGGATACACTTCATTCATGTTGGAACAAATGTTATTTGACATGTCAAAGCTCAAGAATGGAGAAAATCAAGTCAGGACAAAAAACTGCCAAAAATAGAAAGTGACTTGTAATGGAAGTTTCCAAAAATGGAAAGTTTTGACCTCAAAATTACATGTCCAAGGAAGCTTCAAATGAAAATTTGTTCAACATGAAAGTTGTAGATCTTGTTCTCACTTTTCCAAAAAGTCCAAGAACTTGAAAATCCCATGCATGGTTGGCAAGTTATGGTCCATTCAATTTCAAAAATGACCCATAATCAGAGGGGCATAACTTCCACATGGAGTGTCCAAATTGAGTGATCTTTTTATGCACAAACTCCATTTGACATGTACTTTCATGGTGCATAATTGGAATTCATCAAAAATGGTCAATGCAAAAAGTCAAATTTCAAGTGCACAGTTAAAGATCCAGGGGCAAAATGGTCCAACTTGTGAAATAATGGGAATTTTGGAATGGGGATTTTTGTAACACCTCACAAATGCAATTTGAAAATTGTGGGAATCATCATAACATGTCAAGGTGCAATGGTTGGACAATTCACTTTTGAACTTGCACTTGAAAAATACATTTCATGCCATGACATAGTGAAAATCAAAAATATACATCCAATGGCCATGGGACAAGTTGCAACAGCTCACACATGTCATTTTGAGAGTGTGTGAGCTGTCAATGAGCTGTCATAAAGCCCATAGGAAAATACCATTTTGCCCTTGCCTTTGAAAATGACACTTTGCTAATTACATTTCATTTTGTTAATTAGTGATTAAAAAGCTTGATTAGTGGGAAGTATAAATCACTAATCATAACAAACTTCTAACAGAAATCACAATTCACAAAGAATCTCAACCATTTTTCCCTCCAAATTCTCAAAATCTCTCAAGAACACATCAAGCAAATTGAAGCATAACTCTTCCAATTCTCCATCAAATCGTGTGGTTTTTCTTGCTGCTTCTTCCAATCATCATCTTCTTCAACTGTTTTGGAAGATCAACATCAAAGGCTTCACCAATTTCCACTGTCCAAGTGAGGTTCAACTATGGTGTTTGAGGATTTCTTCCATTAGAGGCAAATTCGAGCTAGGCTAACACTTCCATTCATCTTCCCTAACATCTTGTTGCATCTGTTTTTGGAAATTGGAGCGCAAGGACACGAGATCCATCACTGCCATTGATTCAAGGTGATTTTTCGAATCTCATGAATTGATGAATGTTTATAGGCGTTTTGAAGAGTGTTCAATGTAGTTTATCATGCTAGGCTTGGTTTGTGAAATGATGAATCACAGAGAGAGATATTTCGATTAGAAGCTTTGATGTCAAACCCTAATTCGTTCGATCTAGGAAATTTAGGAACAATTAGGATGAATCATTTGCATATTTAGACTCTACGTGCTCAGACCTTTCCAATGGCTATCTGTTTGTGCATTTTCATGGAGTTTTGTTCTTCACGTGTTCGTACGAGTTCTGGAAATTTTTTGAGTGAGAATGATGATGAAAGCCGTGTTTGATCCATTGTTTTGCCAAGCCAGTTTGAATTTGTGTTTAGCGCGAGATCCAACCAATCGCGCGCCTCCAGCTCAATTATTTAAACGCCAGCGTTTTGGTCCTGGGCGAGAAAATTACCATACTGCCATTAAATCATTTAATAAATAAAACACTTAAATAATTATTTAAAAATCATATAAATCTCAAAAAATTCATAAAAAATTAGTGGAAAGTCCAAAAAATATGAGGTTTTTTTTGATAGCTCCCATTTTCCTCTAGTTTTTTATGAGCATGATTTTAGAAGTTGTGCATGGTGAAGAGTTGACCTGGCCTAGGGATGTTTGACTTGTGTGTATTTTGTGCATGTTTTACCATTTTCATTGTGAAATGCTCATACCTTAAAAGAAATGCATGAAATTTTTTGAGCTCATTCTGGACATATTGATGGTGATTTACATATAAAGTTTGTGATTTTTGGATACCTGTGGAGTGAGATATGATTTTTTGAACTTAGGTGTGACAATTTGTGTCACACCTAGCTAGGTCAACTTCATGAAATTATTTGCTTGACCTATGATTGATGAAATGGATTGAAATTTTACATGGATGATTATTGACATGTTGAGATGTCTTGTGAATATTTCTGGATTTTTCCATGGAATTTTCAATTTGATTGATATTTTTCATCTCTGTTGGTTAATTGTGCAAGCTTATAGGACACATGTTTGTAAATCTTGTGTGAAATCCTCATATGGTTTTAGATGAATGTGAAATTTGGTATGCTGGTTGTAGACACATTGTAGGACATCACTGTTTTGGTCCCATTCATTTCTTAATTGATTTCATTGACTTATGAATTTTTGAAGTGAATGCATGTGTTGTTGCCTTGAATTGGCTTGAATAATTGTGTCTGTATTTCTTGATTTTCATTGCCCTAGTTCCTTTTGTCCAATTGAGCTGAAAATTGACATGCTATACCTTGAATATGTCCTGTTTAGGTGTGAATTATTTGAGGATTTTTGGAATTGTTTTGGTATGCTTTTGATTGAAGTTATTCTGTTTGGACTTTTGATGTGGCATTTGATCTAGTTTGTGATGTTTTGGTCATGAAATGAATATGATGAATGATGTGAGTATGGGATCAATTGCATTTGCTTTCTATTTGCATTAATTTGGTTTTGGTTAAGAATTGTTTGCTGTTTAGAATTTTTTTTCTCCCTTTTGGACCCTAGGCTTGGCCTAGTGGTCTAGTTTCTCACATTTGGTGTGGATTTTCAGGATGAAATGCATAAAGCTTAAGGAGAATGCTTCAAGTAAATTAAATTGAGATTGTTTGGTGTTGTGAACTAATTTGAATTTGTTTTGTAGGTTGTGAAGCTTGAGCTTGAGCTTATAGCTTGCACTTATGTGCATTAACCTGTGTTGCTTAATCTGTATAGTCTGACTGATTAACATTTGCTGTTTATTGTTGTCTGTCTGAGTACTGATGATACTTGATTGATTTCAGGTACATTTAGTCGCTTACAGTTCTTTAAGAACTTGCTTGCTGCTGCTTGGTTTTTAAACCACTTGAGGTAGGAATTCTATTCTTCATGTAGTCTGGGAGACCCGGCCTGTTACTTGGCCGGGCAAAATGTCTGAAGTCCTCCTTAAGAGGCGATGTTTGTGATTGTTTAATATTGTGCCTAAGCAGGTGAAGTCCTCTATGAGGCAATTGGTGGAAGCCAAGGGATATGCAATCTATCCCCCACTATTCTGTGAGTCGTCCCTCTGCTCACACGTCTGTGTGTTGATGCATTGGGACACAAACCCAAGATCTTGTGCTGTTGCACAATCGAGTCAGAGTCTTTGAGCGTAGAAGGGTCCCTCCATTCTGGACCCACGCTCCTTTGTCTAAAAGCTCTCCCTGGTCAGGGATAAGAGCTGTGAGGTCTCATCCTCACTTCACCTTTTCATCTGCTTCACCTTAGCCTCGTAATGGCAAGGTTAAGAGCGAGCAATACCCATGTACAGATGACTTGCTTCGGCAGTCAAACCCATTGTGTGAGCCTCACTTGATTGGTTATAGTGTGTGCTATGTGAATATTTGTTTGAAATGCTTGGGTTGTTCTGTTTGTATGCTTGTATGCTTGCTTCTTTCCTGGATAGGATTAGTTTGCAATTGTGCAAGTAGGTAGAAACCTGAACGTAGGGTAACGATGCATGACAACACTAGGCTCGAGTCCAGCTCCCTGGTAGTGTGTCTTCCCTTGGTTTCTGGCTAGATTTTCTTTCCCTTGAGGGGGAACTACATCGCCCTGATCCTCGTTCCAGACGAGGTATGTAGGCAGGAGACCGTGCGAGGTCTCTCCGGGCACTTTTTTTCTTTTTTGTGTGTGTTTGCTTGTTATCTGATTGTGTGTTTGGCTCGGATGCTGACGTAAGTCCATTGATTGGCAGTCGGGCTCCACGTTTGCCGTTTTGTGCGTGTTTTGGTTCGGATGCTGACGTAATTCCATCGAGTGGTTGTCGGGCTCCATGTTTGCCACCCTTGTGCGTTTATTTGTTTTGTGTTGTTTGGCGTGCGTAAGCCGAACTACAGTGGCTCTGATTCTCGTTCCAGACGAGATATGTAGGCATAGGACGCGATGTCCTATCGAGCTCCCTTCTCTTAACCCCACCTGCGTTCCCTGTGTGTGTGTGTGATGTTTTAGCAACCTATTCTTTATTTTAGAACGTGGATCCCGTCGAGTACGACGGACGTGAGGGGTGCTAATACCTTCCCCTTGCGTAACCGACTCCCTTACCCTTTCTCTTTGGTCGCGAGACCATTTCCTTTCCAGGTTTCTCTGAGCGTTTCCTTTCCCTATCTTGGGATAAATAACGCGCAGTGGCGGCTCTGTGTTGTGTTTTTATTTGAGTCATCGCCGGTTGTTTTTCGCGGATGCGACAGCTGGCGACTCTGCTGGGGATTTACGAAGATGTTGACCTGCGCTGGTCCATCTTCCCTAAGCGAGTCCTTCCTAGCGTTCTAGGATAGTTTAGGTTGCTTGTTTTGCTTGATTTATTGCGTTTATTATTCTAACCAGTGTATATATTTGCATAAATATTTGCATGCATCATACTATCATGTTGTTGCCGTCCTCTGTGCAGGTGGTTCCTCTGTTTTGGGGTGGGTGTTCTGAGTGGGGCTAAAACCCAGGCCCGAGTATACACCTAGGATTAGTGTGGTCTTACGTTCCTCAATTGCTAAATCAGCATATTGTTGCAACGTGACATGCCACAAGCCGGACGAGGTTCATCTGATAGTGCTTTCCATTGTGGAATATTCCACTTTGGTTGAGTTACTTCATTTGAGCTGTTGACTCTGGTGACCGATCATTTCCCGGATCTTTGGTTTAGGCGATCTCAGGAGAGCTACAATGGCACACCCGAAAGGGCAAACCCATTGAGTATCTTTGCCCGATTGTCGAGACTATTATCCGCCTTAGGATGACCTGATTAGAATTTACCTGTGAGGGGAGGGTGATTCTTTCAGATGCATGTTCAGATGGTGACTCAGATGGTGACTTTTTGTTCCGTGGATCGGAGTCCTATTTATAAGTCGGATTTATGGTCATTTATTGCGGTGACGCCGGAGTGCTGTCCGTGATATTTATCAGTGGGGATCCGTTTATTTCAGGATTCCCCGGGGCGATGTTATCAGTGGGGATCCGTTTATTTCAGGATTCCCCGGGCCGATTCAGATGGGTGTCTGCTCAGAGATTGTGGTTTGATGATGATGATGATGATGTATCTGTCTTCCGTTTATTTCGGGACCCTTGAGTTGGATTTGTGGTTACATTTTCCCTCAGATGGTTGTGATCAGGTTCAGAGATCAGGGCTGTGATTCAGAATAACAGATGATCAGAGGACTTGGAGGATGGCACAATGCATTGCATTCATTCATCAGCATCATTTTGCATTCATCTGCACCAAACTCACGTCTAGCCATATGGGGAGTATTATGGATTGAGAATCTGGTTGAGAGACATCTGGATGTCAAAATGTTATTGGTGAAATATTATCTGTCTCGATGAAACCAGGATCAAAAGACAGAATCTTCCTCATATGGATAGACGTTGCATTCATGCATATTAACATGTTTACTGTTTTGCAGGAATCATTGCTCGTGCTCGTAGAGCTGTACCTTTTCACTCAACACGCCCTCACAGATACTTCACCAGACGCAATACTCCCAGACTGATGAATCCGTCCAACACCGACATTCTCGAGCTGAAAGAGAAGATGGGAGAGCTGATCAGTGTCATGCAAGAGTTCGCCTTAGGGCAGAAAGTGATTGCCGAGAAGGTGGGGAGGATTGAAGACTGGTTGAAGGAAGGGAAAATACCAGGAAATGCTTCGTCGTCTGGACCGAAGAAATCCTTTGGTAATGACCAGCGCAAGGATGGGGGTGAACCAAGTGCTGTGTATGCCCAGAGAGGACACGGCAGGGGTCGTTACTACCAGCACACTGCTGCGGTAACCATCCCTGCTGGTAATCAGTCAGCCCGACAGCAACCTCAGCCAACTCCACGGAAGGCACAGGGAGTTGGGAGTCGAGTGAAAGGAAAGGGGGTTGATCGTCATTTTGACAAGCCGCCCGTGACATATGCTGTTCTGTTTAAAGAGTTGATGGATTTTGGGTTGGTTCAGCCGAGGGCGATGGTTCCGATGAGATCAGATCAGAAGCCTCCTAACTATGATGAGAACGCCCAGTGTGAATTTCATTCTGGAACACCGGGGCATAACATTGAGGGTTGTAGAGCATTCAAGAATGTTGTCCAGGACCTGGTGGATTCCAAAGCCATTAACTTTGCTCCATCTCCCAATGTTAATGCTAATCCCATGCCGGCGCATGGTCAGGTGATGGGGGTGTAAGCGCTGGAAATTCAGGTCACACCTGTGCGGTGGGTGGAGAGACTGATGGTAACTGCAAGTTTGATGGTTGGATAAAGTCGTGCGCACTAGGGATGGGAATCCAAAACTGGAAGGCCTAAAAAGATCATCACTGCCACTCATCCGGAAGAGTAATGATTTCTGTTTTGATTTTATTTGCATGAAAGCCATACGTGTTGCCCGACACGTAATGGTTCATTGTAAGGGCCACCTCATGTTTCATTTTGCAACATTTCTGCATCATTAATAAATGGATGTTTTTCAGTCAAAAAGCGGTGTTCCCTGTTTTTCATTTATTTTTGCAGTTTAACAACAAATAAAAATGGCAATGTTTATCTTCATTTTTCCTTTTTTGATTTGTCTCGTTCCGAATTCAAAAATAATTCTCCGGATCTCGTTGATAACAATTTGGTTACATCTCATATGACTTCGACAATCTGATCTATCTTGCTGAAGAAGAAGACGAAGAAGATTGTGATCTGCTGGAATTAGCCAGGTTGTCAAAACAAGAGGAGAAGGTGATTCAACCGCGGGAAGAGCGAGTTGAGATTGTTAAACTGTATACCGCCGAGGTCAGGAAGGGAGTGAAAATTAGGGCCGCTTCAGAGGCAAGCCGAGAGCAGAATGGTAGTCCTGTTGAAGGAGCATGTGGATACCTTCGCCTGGTCATGTCAGGATATGCCAGGGTCGGATACCGATGCCGTTGTGCACAAGCTACCATGGAGAGAAGACTGTCCTCTAAAGAGGCAGAACGCCAGTGCTTGTATCAGAGAGCCATGGTGACTTTGTTTCATGATATGATTCATCATGAAGTTGAATGCTATGCTATGACATGATAGCAAAGTCCCAAACAGAAGAGGGGCATCTGGCAGACCGGGGCAAGTCGTTTGACCGGTTGAGACAATTCGAACTGAGGTTGAATTCAAGTGAGTGCACTATCAGAGTGCGGGCCGGTAAGCTGATGGGGTTCATTATAAGAGAGAAATCGAGGTTGATCCTGCTTAAAAAAAAAAAAAAAAAAAAAAAAACGAGAAGTGCCTGAACCGAGAAAGAAAAAGAGAGGTCCGTGGTCTATTAGGTAGATTAAATTACATGTCATGGTTCACATCTCTTCTAACAGCCACGTGGGAACCCATTCAAGAAAGAAAAATCAAACGGTCAGGCGGAATAATGATTGCCAAGGGGCATTGAAAGAATAAAAGAAAAGTTGCAGGAACCTCTGATTTCGATGTCTCCTGTGGAAGGAACAATTGTTAATCTGGTATTTGACGGCCTTCGAGGGGTCTACGAGGTGAATTGGGTCAGCATGACGTGTCTTGTTGAAAAGAGCATGCAATTTACCTTAGCAAAAAGTTTACCGACTGTGAAACAATACATTCACTGCTCGGGGAACTTGATGTACTTTGGCATAGGCTGCTCGCCGACTGAGACAGTATATGCTGGTTCATACCACTTTGTGGGTTTCGAGATGGATCTGATCAGGTATATTTCTGAAAAAGCCAGCAATGACCGGACGGGTTGCGAAAGGGCCAATGATTTTGATTGATACGATTTGGGATACTCTCAGAAAGCGATCAAGGGGTGTATTGTCTGATTACATCTCTCAGCAACTCGTGGAGGATTATCAACCGAGGAAGTTTGAATTCCCTGATGAGGACATCTCGAGGTGCTCTGATCGAAAGATTGAGAGTAACCGATCCCGGAGGAGGGGCTTGACCCCAAATCCGAACGGATTCTGATGTCTGATGGGGAGGTTAAGGTGAATAAGCTTTTATTGCCCGGATAACGTTTGAATGCACCGATGGTGTGGTTGAGTAGGAAACTGGTATCCTGGGTATCGAATTTCAGTATGAACATCTACTGGGGCAACGCCTTTCTCATTGGTATATGGGATGGAGGTTGTGCTACCTGTAGAGGTTCAGATTCCCTCTTTGAGAGTCCTGATGGACGTCAAGTTGCAAGAGGCTGAATGGGTAAGGACCCGGTATGAAGAGTTGAGCCTGATAGAGGAAAAGCGGTTAGCAGCCATCTGTCATGGGCAGTTATACCAGCAGAGGATGAAGCGTGCTTTT
The DNA here is from genome assembly GCF_024323335.1 of Lathyrus oleraceus. Classification (NCBI taxonomy): domain Eukaryota; kingdom Viridiplantae; phylum Streptophyta; class Magnoliopsida; order Fabales; family Fabaceae; genus Lathyrus; species Lathyrus oleraceus. The sequence continues at coordinate 419,814,311 of NC_066582.1, read as the reverse complement.
GACAAGAAGGTGCGACCTCGGGTATATCACGTAGGTGATATGGTGTTGAAAAGGATCCTTCCTCCTCAAAACGATCGAAGGGGCAAATGGACACCCAATTATGAAGGTCCATTCGTGGTCAAGAAGGTCTTCTCTGGCGGAGCCTTGTTGCTAACGACCATGGATGGCGAGGATTTTCCATCCCCTGTGAATGCAGACGCAGTTAAAAAATACTTCGTGTAAAGAGACCCGCTGGGCGAAAAGAATAAGATAGTCCAGGCAAAAATGGGCATCCCGGCGAACCAAAAACAGAAAGAAAGGTTCGGGCAAAAATTAGGGATAAAAGAAAATGTACACCCGGCAAGTCGAAAACCTGAAAAGGCGACTTGGGCAAAAAAGGGTATCCCGGTGGACTGAAAACCCGAAAGGGCGGTCCAGGCAAAAGAGGGATTGAAACGAACAACTGCGTCTAGCATGATCGTTTGCGCTTCAGTTAAAGCATCATGGATAATACCCGGTGGGGATCAATCAGAAACGTCTTGTTCAGAAGGCAGAAAGCATGGAGAGTCTGAGGACATATGGGGTGTAACCGAGTTGGAACTCAATGAGATCACAGGTTTCACATTGCCATTAGGATAGATTTTTCCTTTTGTGCGCAATTACCTCTTTTCAGGAATTGCTTCCTTTTGTATTGCTCGATTTGAGGCACACTTTTCAATCAATAAAATGCATATTCAGTCAAATAATTTTGTTTTTGTTTTTCATTACCGCTTTGATTGCAAAAACATCCAGATATTTTTGATAAAGAATCTTGCATTTTAAGACATACAGGTCCCTTCCAATGCATGTTTATAAGATTGAAAGCTTGAAATCTTATTCGGAAGGTTGAGTGACCCAAGTGTTGAAATCTTGATACGCCTGGGGCACGGTTTTATCTGACGATCTGTTTTGCAGGTACTGTTGGATATTTTCACTCACTTGCAGGTTGTGATGTGGAAGCTGTTGTCAAAAACAAATCCCCATGGAGTCCAGACAGGGACGAATGAATGTGAAGGGATGACGAAGAGACGTTGAGACGTGCGATGACCCTTGAATGATAATCAAGAAGACTCTTCAAAATCGGAAGATTGGAAAGTCTGTAGAAATTCCCCGCATCAGGAACGAATGAATGGGTAGAGAAGCGATGAGACGACGTGAGACGTCCGACGACCTTTGAAATTAATCAAGAAGACTCTTCAAAGTCGGATAATTGAAAAGTATGTATAAATCCCAGGAGTACGTTTCTCGTCGAGCGCGGGGCGATTGGGAATACAAGATGATGGAGCAGAAAAGGTCCAGACGAGTCTGGGAATTCTCAAAAGTGGAAAGCTGATACGAGATTGGGAGGTGGATACCGTGGTTCGACGAGTCGACGGGTGTTCTGTGCCAACCTTTCTCATTTCCCCAGCTAGGTCCCCAAGCAGAATTAGAGGACCAACTCCCCTGCAGATCCGAGGTCTGTGACTTCCCTAGCCGAGTCAGGATGGTTATTCCCGGCTGGTTTAAAACGGTTTCCTCAGCAGCCAGGCCTGAAGGTTGCTATCCCCGAGTGGAGCGGGTTTCAATGAAATATATCTCCAGCAGTGTTCATCCTACCAGTGGATCGGATAATTTTCCGTAGCAGACTGATATCTGCATCCCCAGCTGAGTGTATCCTACGTGTGGATTGCATGGGTTGTTCCCAGCGGAGTGGCATTCGCTTCCCTAGCAGGGTCAGGATGGTTATCCCCAGCAGGTGTCAGATCGATGCTTCCCCAGTTGCCAGGCCTGGAGGTGGCTGTTTTCCCAGCGGAGCTCTCTGTGAGCATTTCCTCAGTGAAGTCGTCAGGTATCTGTGAGGGTTTCTCCAAGCAGAGTCGGGATTGATATCCCCAGCAAGTCAAAGACTGTTGTATCCCCACAGAGTGTGGGTGGTTCCTATCCCCAGCAAATTCCCGAGCGGATTGGGTGCAAAGGAGGTTTTTCCCCAACAAGGGTTGCCTTTTTCCAGCAGCAGTGCTATTCCCCAGCAGGGTGGAATCGGAGTATTGACGAGTTCCTCAGCAGAGTGTCTCGTACTCCTCAGAAGAGTCCCTTGAGGGGGATGCTTTTTATGCATTCATCATGTAGAGTAAGCATAGCATGTTGCATAGAAAAAATAAATCGCGTAGCATTTCCATAAATATGGAGCATTACGCAGAAAAAGATCATGCATCATTGTTGCAAGCATAGAGCTAGTCTCAAGCCGTGGTTACCGTTTGAGAGGTGGTTGTGCCAGAAAGCGAAGATGTTACTCTGTGGAGTTTAGCATCATGACGTCAGATCAGCAATGTTCCCCAGTAGTGCGATATTGGAGGGAATGTTTCCGTCGGACAGAGATGGAAATAAAATCAGAGGACGTTACGCGATCAGCGCGATTCAAGCCGTGGTTACCGCTTGAGAGGTGGTTTTATCAGACAGTGAAGGTGTTACTCCGAGGAGTCTAGCATCATGGTTTTAATCAAGGATATTCCCCAGTAGTACGATACTGGAGGGAAATGTTTCCGTCGGACAGAGATGGAAATAATATCAGAAGACGTTACGCGATCAGCGCGATTTCGGGGTTCAAGAAAAACAAGAAAGAAGATAATCCCCAGCTAAACGCGAAGTGTTTGTCTGCCAGGGTTGAATAGAAAGCAGTCGGCTCAGGGCTTGTCATCCTCAGCATGGGTCGTTGTGGCATTCCGGCCAGTTTCCGATTTCCAGATCGAAGAGGTTCTCAACAGTCAGGACGAAGAACTTGTGGCTTTCCGGCCAGTTTCCGATTTCCAGATCGAAGAGGTTCTCAACAGTCAGGACGAAGAACTTGTGGCAATCCGGCCAATTTCCGATTTCCAGATCGAAGAGGTTCTCAACAGTCAGGACGAAGAACTTGTGGCAATCCGGCCAATTTCCGATTTCCAGATCGAAGAGGTTCTCAACAGTCAGGACGAAGAACTTGTGGCATTCCGGCCAGTTTCCGATTTCCAGATCGAAGAGGTTCTCAACAATCAGGACGAAGAACTTGTGGCAATCCGGCCAATTTCCGATTTCCAGATCGAAGAGGTTCTCAACAGTCAGGACGAAGAACTTGTGGCATTCCGGCCAGTTTCCGATTTCCAGATCGAAGAGGTTCTCAACAGTCAGGACGAAGAACTTGTGGCACTCCGGCCAGTTTCCGATTTCCAGATCGAAGAGGTTCTCAACAGTCAGGACGAAGAACTTGTGGCACTCCGGCCAGTTTCCGATTTCCAGATCGAAGAGGTTCTCAACAGTCAGGACGAAGAACTTGTGGCACTCCGGCCAGTTCCGATTTCCAGATCGAAGAAGCTCACGATGATTAGATCGATGCAGCTTGCGGCAATCCGGCCAGTTCCCGGTATCCAGACCGAAGTGGTATCCAGACCGAAGTGGTATCCAGACCGAAGAGGTGTTCAGACCAAAGTGGTGTTCAGGCCAAGAAAATGAAAAAAGCAGAAAAATTTCGGGGTTCAAGAAAAGAAGAAAAAGAATAATAATCCCGAGCGGATGAGTGGTGTTCAGGCCATAGTTATCCCTGCGTTACCATTTATTTTGGTATCCGGGTCGACGTTTATGTTTTGGGGTTCAAGCCGAGTTTTCTCCGTACCAGACGGATTTTTCTTTGAGATTGCTTCTTCGCCGATTCTGACAGGCGTTGTTAATTATTATCCCATCAGAGTGCAAATTGTTCGTCTGTTCTTGGTATTCAATCACTCTTCATCCTGATCATCTGAAAGCCGAGGCTGTTCATATCGACAGGTTCACAGTGGATTGAATAGGGGCAGCTGTAACACCTCAAAATTTGCCCTCCTCTCTTGGGACTAGCATATCATATTGCATAACATTTTTAGGTCATTAGGCATTGCATATTGCATAGCATGTGGTTACATTGTGCAAAGCATCCTCTCAAGTCTTGATCAGAAGATGAGAGGTTATGTACCAGCTAGGATTTCATTGGACTGGTCATTAATCATCTGAGGATGTGGAGGTCCAAATTAGGGTTTTGTGATTCTCAAAGGAGCTTGGTCTTCATCTTGTTTGAAATGATTCATCATCATCATCATGGTCTTGTTATCATCAGGAGTTTGATCAGCATATTTCTTGAGATTAGGGTTTTGACCACTGGTCAACCCTAATCAGTTGCATTGGGCCAATCAGGGCATAATCAGGAGATGGGGTCTATGATGTATGTGGGGATCATCCCATGGTTTTATTGAGATTATTGAGGCTAGGGTTTCATCCTTGGGCCATTTCATCAGAGAATTGGGGCTCAGCTTGATCAGTAAATGGCCAAATTCATCTATCAGTTGAAAAGTCAACTGTGGTCAACTGTGCATGATTTAATGGATTTGGAGGTGGAAGTGAGTTGGATACACTTCATTCATGTTGGAACAAGTGTTATTTGACATGTCAAAGCTCAAGAATGGAGAAAATCAAGTCAGGACAAAAAACTGCCAAAAATAGAAAGTGACTTGTAATGGAAGTTTCCAAAAATGGAAAGTTTTGACCTCAAAATTACATGTCCAAGGAAGCTTCAAATGAAAATTTGTTCAACATGAAAGTTGTAGATCTTGTTCTCACTTTTCCAAAAAGTCCAAGAACTTGAAAATCCCATGCATGGTTGGCAAGTTATGGTCCATTCAATTTCAAAAATGACCCATAATCAGAGGGGCATAACTTCCACATGGAGTGTCCAAATTGAGTGATCTTTTTATGCACAAACTCCATTTGACATGTACTTTCATGGTGCATAATTGGAATTCATCAAAAATGGTCAATGCAAAAAGTCAAATTTCAAGTGCACAGTTAAAGATCCAGGGGCAAAATGGTCCAACTTGTGAAATAATGGGAATTTTGGAATGGGGATTTTTGTAACACCTCACAAATGCAATTTGAAAATTGTGGGAATCATCATAACATGTCAAGGTGCAATGGTTGGACAATTCACTTTTGAACTTGCACTTGAAAAATACATTTCATGCCATGACATAGTGAAAATCAAAAATATACATCCAATGGCCATGGGACAAGTTGCAACAGCTCACACATGTCATTTTGAGAGTGTGTGAGCTGTCAATGAGCTGTCATAAAGCCCATAGGAAAATACCATTTTGCCCTTGCCTTTGAAAATGACACTTTGCTAATTACATTTCATTTTGTTAATTAGTGATTAAAAAGCTTGATTAGTGGGAAGTATAAATCACTAATCATAACAAACTTCTAACAGAAATCACAATTCACAAAGAATCTCAACCATTTTTCCCTCCAAATTCTCAAAATCTCTCAAGAACACATCAAGCAAATTGAAGCATAACTCTTCCAATTCTCCATCAAATCGTGTGGTTTTTCTTGCTGCTTCTTCCAATCATCATCTTCTTCAACTGTTTTGGAAGATCAACATCAAAGGCTTCACCAATTTCCACTGTCCAAGTGAGGTTCAACTATGGTGTTTGAGGATTTCTTCCATTAGAGGCAAATTCGAGCTAGGCTAACACTTCCATTCATCTTCCCTAACATCTTGTTGCATCTGTTTTTGGAAATTGGAGCGTAAGGACACGAGATCCATCACTGCCATTGATTCAAGGTGATTTTTCGAATCTCATGAATTGATGAATGTTTATAGGCGTTTTGAAGAGTGTTCAATGTAGTTTATCATGCTAGGCTTGGTTTGTGAAATGATGAATCATAGAGAGAGATATTTCGATTAGAAGCTTTGATGTCAAACCCTAATTCGTTCGATCTAGGAAATTTAGGAACAATTAGGATGAATCATTTGCATATTTAGACTCTACGTGCTCAGACCTTTCCAATGGCTATCTGTTTGTGCATTTTCATGGAGTTTTGTTCTTCACGTGTTCGTACGAGTTCTGGAAATTTTTTGAGTGAGAATGATGATGAAAGCCGTGTTTGATCCATTGTTTTGCCAAGCCAGTTTGAATTTGTGTTTAGCGCGAGATCCAACCAATCGCGCGCCTCCAGCTCAATTATTTAAACGCCAGCGTTTTGGTCCTGGGCGAGAAAATTACCATACTGCCATTAAATCATTTAATAAATAAAACACTTAAATAATTATTTAAAAATCATATAAATCTCAAAAAATTCATAAAAAATTAGTGGAAAGTCCAAAAAATATGAGGTTTTTTGATAGCTCCCATTTTTCCTCTAGTTTTTTATGAGCATGATTTTAGAAGTTGTGCATGGTGAAGAGTTGACCTGGCCTAGGGATGTTTGACTTGTGTGTATTTTGTGCATGTTTTACCATTTTCATTGTGAAATGCTCATACCTTAAAAGAAATGCATGAAATTTTTTGAGCTCATTCTGGACATATTGATGGTGATTTACATATAAAGTTTGTGATTTTTGGATACCTGTGGAGTGAGATATGATTTTTTGAACTTAGGTGTGACAATTTGTGTCACACCTAGCTAGGTCAACTTCATGAAATTATTTGCTTGACCTATGATTGATGAAATGGATTGAAATTTTACATGGATGATTATTGACATGTTGAGATGTCTTGTGAATATTTCTGGATTTTTCCATGGCATTTTCAATTTGATTGATATTTTTCATCTCTGTTGGTTAATTGTGCAAGCTTATAGGACACATGTTTGTAAATCTTGTGTGAAATCCTCATATGGTTTTAGATGAATGTGAAATTTGGTATGCTGGTTGTAGACACATTGTAGGACATCATTGTTTTGGTCCCATTCATTTCTTAATTGATTTCATTGACTTATGAATTTTTGAAGTGAATGCATGTGTTGTTGCCTTGAATTGGCTTGAATAATTGTGTCTGTATTTCTTGATTTTCATTGCCCTAGTTCCTTTTGTCCAATTGAGCTGAAAATTGACATGTTATACCTTGAATATGTCCTGTTTAGGTGTGAATTATTTGAGGATTTTTGGAATTGTTTTGGTATGCTTTTGATTGAAGTTATTCTGTTTGGACTTTTGATGTGGCATTTGATCTAGTTTGTGATGTTTTGGTCATGAAATGAATATGATGAATGATGTGAGTATGGGATCAATTGCATTTGCTTTCTATTTGCATTAATTTGGTTTTGGTTAAGAATTGTTTGCTGTTTAGAATTTTTTTTCTCCCTTTTGGACCCTAGGCTTGGCCTAGTGGTCTAGTTTCTCACATTTGGTGTGGATTTTCAGGATGAAATGCATAAAGCTTAAGGAGAATGCTTCAAGTAAATTAAATTGAGATTGTTTGGTGTTGTGAACTAATTTGAATTTGTTTTGTAGGTTGTGAAGCTTGAGCTTGAGCTTATAGCTTGCACTTATGTGCATTAACCTGTGTTGCTTAATCTGTATAGTCTGACTGATTAACATTTGCTGTTTATTGTTGTCTGTCTGAGTACTGATGATACTTGATTGATTTCAGGTACATTTAGTCGCTTACAGTTCTTTAAGAACTTGCTTGTTGCTGCTTGGTTTTTAAACCACTTGAGGTAGGACTTCTATTCTTCATGTAGTCTGGGAGACCCGGCCTGTTACTTGGCCGGGCAAAATGTCTGAAGTCCTCCTTAAGAGGCGATGTTTGTGATTGTTTAATATTGTGCCTAAGCAGGTGAAGTCCTCTATGAGGCAATTGGTGGAAGCCAAGGGATATGCAATCTATCCCCCACTATTCTGTGAGTCGTCCCTCTGCTCACACGTCTGTGTGTTGATGCATTGGGACACAAACCCAAGATCTTGTGTTGTTGCACAATCGAGTCAGAGTCTTTGAGCGTAGAAGGGTCCCTCCATTCTGGACCCACACTCCTTTGTCTAAAAGCTCTCCCTGGTCAGGGATAAGAGCTGTGAGGTCTCATCCTCACTTCACCTTTTCATCTGCTTCACCTTAGCCTCGTAATGGCAAGGTTAAGAGCGAGCAATACCCATGTACAGATGACTTGCTTCGGCAGTCAAACCCATTGTGTGAGCCTCACTTGATTGGTTATAGTGTGTGCTATGTGAATATTTGTTTGAAATGCTTGGGTTGTTCTGTTTGTATGCTTGTATGCTTGCTTCTTTCCTGGATAGGATTAGTTTGCAATTGTGCAAGTAGGTAGAAACCTGAACGTAGGGTAACGATGCATGACAACACTAGGCTCGAGTCCAGCTCCCTGGTAGTGTGTCTTCCCTTGGTTTCTGGCTAGATTTTCTTTCCCTTGAGGGGGAACTACATCGCCCTGATCCTCGTTCCAGACGAGGTATGTAGGCAGGAGACCGTGCGAGGTCTCTCCGGGCACTTTTTTTCTTTTTTGTGTGTGTTTGCTTGTTATCTGATTGTGTGTTTGGCTCGGATGCTGACGTAAGTCCATTGATTGGCAGTCGGGCTCCACGTTTGCCGTTTTGTGCGTGTTTTGGTTCGGATGCTGACGTAATTCCATCGAGTGGTTGTCGGGCTCCATGTTTGCCACCCTTGTGCGTTTATTTGTTTTGTGTTGTTTGGCGTGCGTAAGCCGAACTACAGTGGCTCTGATTCTCGTTCCAGACGAGATATGTAGGCATAGGACGCGATGTCCTATCGAGCTCCCTTCTCTTAACCCCACCTGCGTTCCCTGTGTGTGTGTGTGTGATGTTTTAGCAACCTATTCTTTATTTTAGAACGTGGATCCCGTCGAGTACGACGGACGTGAGGGGTGCTAATACCTTCCCCTTGCGTAACCGACTCCCTTACCCTTTCTCTTTGGTCGCGAGACCATTTCCTTTCCAAGTTTCTCTGAGCGTTTCCTTTCCCTATCTTGGGATAAATAACGCGCAGTGGCGGCTCTGTGTTGTGTTTTTATTTGAGTCATCGCCGGTTGTTTTTCGCGGATGCGACAGCCCTAAGCGCCACATCGGTCTGAATACCCGCCTCGGTCTGGACACCGGAAAACTGGTCTGAATACCATCTCGGTCTGGATACCACCTCGGTCTGAACCCCGGAAAATTGGCCTGACTACCATCTCGGTCTGGCTACCGCCTCGGTCTGAACACTGGAAAATTCTTCACGCCTATCAGCATAGGCAGAGATAACAAAACAGTGATAAGTGAGTCGGCACGCATGCCAAAGACCCATGCTGGGGATAACACGCCACGAACCGGCTATTCTTTATTCCACCCTAGCACACGAACACTTCGCGTTTAGCTGGGGATTATTCTTTCTTGTTTTTCTTTTTTGGACCCCGAAAATTTCTTTGATTAACATTCCCTATCTCTGTTCGACAGAAACCCTTCCTCCAGTATCGCACTACTGGGAAATACCTTTGATTCAAATTCATGATGCTAGACTCCTCGGAGTAACACCTTCCTCTTCGAGCACAACCACCTCTCAAACGATAACCACGGCTTGAGACTAGCTTTATGCTTGCAATATGATGCATGCTTGATTTTTCTGCGTAATGCTCCATAATTATGGAAATGCTACGCGATTTGTTATGCAATATGATATGCTTAGTCTATATGATGAATGTATAAAAAGGCATCCCCCTCGAGGGACTCTTCCTGGGGAGCCCGAGACACTCCGCCGAGGAACTCGTCAACACTCCAATTTCCACCCTGATGGGGAATAGCGTTGCTGCTAGGAAAAGGCAACCCTTACTGGGGAAAACCTCCTTTACCCCCCGATCCGCTTGGGGATATCGCTGGGGATAAGAACCACCAACGCTCTCTGTGGGGGAAACAACCGTCTTTGACTTGCTGGGGATATACATCCCGACTCTGCTTCGGGAAACCCTCACAGATACCTCCGCTGGGAAATAACAACCTTCAGGCTTGGCGACTGGGGAAGCATCGATCTGAAACCTGCTGGGGATAACCATCCTGACCCTGCTAGGGAATCCACAGACCTTGAATCTGCTGGGGAATTAGTCATTCTGACTCTGCTTGGGGAGGAGGACAGTCTGGTACTGAACACCCGTCGACTCGTCGAACCATGGCATTCATATCCAACTCCCATGTCAGCTTTCCAATTTTGAGAATTCCCAGACTCGTCTGGACTTTTCTGATTCATCACCTTGTATTCCAAACCGCTCCGTACTCGACGGAGAGCGAACCCCTGGAATTTATACAGACTTTCCAATCTTCATACTTTGAAGAGTCTTCTTGATTAATTTCAAGGGTCGCCGTACGTCCATCGCCGTCATTTCACCGCTCTCCCATCTCTTGTCCCTGATTGGACTCCACGGGGATTATTTCGTCAAAAGCTTCCACATCACAACCTGCAAGTGAGTGAAAAAATCTAACAGTTCCTGCAAAATAGATCGTTAGATAAAACCGTGCCCCAGGCGTGTCAAGATTTCAACACTTGGGTCACTCAACCTTCCGAATAAGATTTCAAGTTTTCAATCTTATAAACATGCATTGGAAGGGACCTGTATGTCTTAAAATGCAAAGATTCTTTATCACAATAATTGGATGTTTTTGCAATCAAAGCGGTAATGAAAAACAAAAACAAAATTATTTGACTGAATATGCATTTTATTGACTGAAAAAGTGTGGCTCAAATTGAGCAATACAAAGGAAGCAATTCCTGAAAAGCGGTAATTGCGCACAAAAGGAAAAATCTATCCTAATGGCAATGTGGAACCGTGATCTCACCGAGTTCCAACCCGGTTACACCCCATATGTCCTCAGACTCTCCGTGCTTTCTGCCTTCTAAACAAGACGATTCCAATTGATCCCTACCGGGGATTATCCATGATGCTTTAACCAAAGCGCAAACGATCATGCCGGACGCAGTTGTTCGTTTCAATCCCTCTTTTGCCTGGACCGCCCTTTCGGGTTTTCAGTCCACCGGGATACCCTTTTTTGCCCAAGTCGCCTTTTCAGGTTTTCGACTTGCCGGGTGTACATTTTTCTTTTTATCCCTAATTTTTGCCCGAACCTTTCTTTCTGTTTTTTGGTTCGCCGGGATGCCCCTTTTTGCCTGGACTATTTTATTCTTTTCGTCCAGCGGGTCTCTTTACACGAAGTATCTTTTAACTGCGTCCGCATTCACAGGGGATGGAAAATCCTCGCCATTCATGGTCATTAGCAATAAGGCTCTGTCAGAGAAAACCTTCTTGACCATGCTGGGGAATCGTGATTGGCTGTCCACTTGCCCCTACGATTGTTTTGAGGAGGGAGGATCCTTTTCAGCACCATATCACCTACGTGATATACCCGAGGTCGTACCTTTCTGTCAAAAGCACGCTTCATCCTCTGCTGGTACAACTGCCCATGACAGATGGCCGCCAACCTCTTTTCCTCAATCAGGCTCAACTCTTCGTACCGAGTCCTTACCCATTTCGCCTCTTGCAATTTCACGTCCATCAGGACTCTCAAAGAGGGAATTTGAACCTCAACCGGTAGCACGGCTTCCATCCCATATACCAACGAGAAGGATGTTGCCCCAGTAGATGTGCGCACCGAGGTTCGATACCCAGTATACAAGCTTCGTACTTGCCACATTGTCGGCGCATTCACATGCTAGTCAGGCAGCACAAGAAATGTGGGGATCTCTTTGGCATAAGCAAAGCAGCACCAACTCCGTTTCCATTCATGTTAATGGCCCCATCAGACATCAGAATCCGTTCGGATTCAGGGTCAGGCCCCTCCTCCGGGATCGGTCACTCTCAATCTTTCGATTGGAGCACCTCGAGATGTCCTCATCAGGGAACTCAAACTTCCTCGGTTACTAATTCTCCATGGGTTGTTGGGCGAGGTAATCAGACAATACACTCCCCTTGATTGCTTTCTGAGAGATGTACTGAATATCGTATTCAATCAAAATCATTTGCCCTTTCGCAACCCGTCCGGTCATTGCTGGCTCTTTCAGAAATCTACCTGATCAGATCCATCTCGAAATCCACAAAGTGGTATGAACCAACATATACTGTCTCAGTCGGCGAGCAGCCTATGCCAAAGTACATCAAGTTTTCTCGAATAGTGAATGTACTGTTTCACAGTCGGTAAACTTTTTGCTAAGGTAAATTGCATGCTCTTTTCGACAAGACTCGTCATGCTGACCCAATACACACCCCATAGACCCCTCGAGGGCCGTCAAGTACAGATTAACAGTCTACCTCCATAGGGAGGCAACTGAATCGGAGGCTCCTGCAACTTATTCTTTTACCATTCAATGCCCCTTGGCAATCATTATTTCACCTGACCGTTTGATCTTTTTTTTTTCAACAACTTGAGTATAGGTTCACACGTGGCGGTTAGAGGAGATGTGAACCATGACATGTAGTTCAATCTACCTAGGAGACCACGAACCTCTTTTTTGTTCTCGGTTCAGGCATTTTTTTTTTGCATCACTTTTTTTTTTTTTTTTTTAAGCAGGATCAACCTCGATTCCCCTTTTTTTACAATGAACCCCAACATCTTACCGGACCTCACTCTGATAGTGCACTTATCTGAATTGAATTCAACCTCAGTTTGAATTATCGCAACCGGTCGGCCAACTCGGCTAGATCCACCAGATGCCCCTCTTCTGTTTTGGGACTTTGCTATCATGTCATCAACATAGCATTCAATTTCATGATGAATCATATCATGAAACAAAGTCAATAAGGCCCTCTGATAAGTAGCATCGACATTCTGCTTCTCTAGAGGACAGTCTTCTCTCCATGGTAGCTTGTGCACAACGACATCGGTATCCGACCCTGGCATATCCTGACATGACCAGGTGAAGGTATCCACATGCTCTTTCAACAGGGCTACCATTCTGCTCTCGACTTGCCTCTGAAGCGGCCCCAACTTTCGTTTCCTTTCCTACCTCGGCGGCGCTTGGAATAACAAGCTCAACTCGCCCCTCGTGCGGCTGAATCACCTTCTCCTCTTGTTTCGACAACAACCTGGCTAACTTCCCCGGCAATTCACAATCTTCTTCGCCTTCTTCTTCGGCATGATAGATCGGATTGTCGAGGTCATACAGAGGTGTAACCAAATTGTTATCAATGAGATCCGGAGAATTACTTTTCGAAGTCGGAACGAGACAAAACACTAGGAAAGAAAATGAAAACAAACATTGCCATTTTTATTTGTTTTTAAACTGCAAAAATAAATGAAAAACAGGGAACACCACTTTTAATTGAAAAACATCCATTTATTAATGATGCAAAATGTTGCAAAATGAAACATGAGGTGGCCCTTACAATGGATCATTACGTTTCGGGCAAAACGTATGGCTTTCATGCAAACAGAATTGAAAACAGAAAATATTACTCTTTCGGATGAATGACAGTGATGATCTTTTCAGCCTTCCAGTTCTGGATTCCCATCCCTGGCGCGCACGGCTTTATCTACGAGTCAAGTTCACAGTCACTGTCAGTCTCTTCCCTCACCGTACAGACATGATTGGAATCTTCGGCAATTGCACCCACCATCATCTGACCATGCGCCGGCATGGGATTAGCACCAACATTCAGTGACAGTGTAAAATTGAGGGCCTTGGAATCCACCAGGTCCTGGACAGCATGCTTAAAGGCTCTACAACCCTCAATGTTATGTCCAGACGCACCAGAATGGAATTCACACTTGGCGTTCTCATCATAGTTGGGAGGCTTCTGATCTGATCTCAATGGAGCTAACGTCCTCAATTGTACCATTCCGAGATCTTTCAACTTCTTCAACAGAAGAGCATACGTCATGGGTGGCCTATCAAATTGACGATCAATCCCCTTTCCTCTCACTTTGCACCCAGCTCTCTGTGCTCTCTGTTGAGGGAACTGATGCTGCTGTTGTACCGACCGATTACCAATAAGAATCATTACCGCAACAGTATGCTGGTAATAATGACCCCTACCGTGTCCTCTCTGAGCATGGACATTCACAGCACTCGCGCCATCCTCCTTCTTATGCTGACCATCACCAAAGGATCTATTCGTTCCAGACGACGAAGCATTTCCTGGTATTTTCCCTTCCTTCAACCAGTCTTCAATCCTCCCCACCTTCTCGGCAATGACTTTCTGCCCCAAGGCAAACTCCTGCATGACATTGATCAACTCTCCCATCTTCTCTTTCAGCTCGAGAATGTCTGTGTTGGGTGGATTCATCATTCCTGTGTCAATCAAACAGGTTAGAAACTAACACCTGCAAAACAGAAGACAAGTTATTATGGTTCATGCATGAATGCAGTGTTTATCCACATGAGGAACACTTTGTCTCTTGATCCTGGCTTCATCGAGACAGATACAAATTCGGCGGCAACATTCTGACATTCATCATTTGATTTCATCATACGGATCAGAAATATATGATTTAGCAAAATACCCCCAACCATGTGTGTGCTGTGTGAGTGCATACGGGAAAGCAAATAAAGCTTGAAGATCGATCACTAAATGAACATAACCATCACATAGCAAAATACACAATAAGTGCCATAGTCATACATCAAAACTGATACAATTCTCCAGAATCGGGAAAGAAATACAAGCAAATGAATTCCGTCAACATGCCTGACGGTAATCCAACACAAATGTCAAAGGCCTAGCCTGATGAGGGTCCCACAGAAGGCCCTATGTCATCAACCATCTTCGCGAACTCTGCGGCGAACCTGAGCTCGGTGTTCTCTTGCTGTAACCTCCCCACCTCTTTCTAGTGAATCTTCATCTGCCTGAAGTAATGATCTCTCTCAGCAATGTAGTGATCTCTCTCGGCGATGATCTTCGCTTTCTCCACTTCCCACTCTGCAGCAAGGGTTCTGGCTCTGGCATCTCTCTGATCTCTCACAAGAATTTGCCTCCTCTTCTCATCTTCAAGGACCTTTGAGGCTTTGGCTAGCTTCTCCTTCGTGATGTCATGCTCCCTTGTGGATGACGCTAAGGCTTGGCTGATCTTCCCATAGTAGGCAGTATCTATCTCAAAGCGCTTTGCTTCCAGGGCATGTTGCTTGTCTTGATCTTCCATCTTCACTCTAATCTCCTGATTAGCCGTCTGAAACCGAGCAACACTCATCTCCAATTCAGTTTTCTCCGCTTGCAACTGATCTCTGGCTCTCTTTACCTCGAGGAATTCTTCCACGCTGACAGAAGAACGCGGACCCTCAATCAAAAGACACCCAGGATCACCTCCCGGAAATGGTAGATGTGTGATCTCGATCCTCTTCCGAAGCCAATCATCAAATAGAGGAAAATACCGGCTATTGACCTTGCCAAAAGGAACCTTGCCCTTTCTCTGAATATCGCGCCATTCATCCAACACTTGCCTCAGCTTGGCCTGATTGCCCTCGATCGGAAAGTAAAAGGACTTTTGAATCTCACGTCCAAGAGGAGGACCCTCTACAGCAAACCCCATCTGCCTCCTAAGAAGCACCGGGTTGTAATTGATGCAACCCTGAACTCCCACAAGAGGCACATTGGGAAGACTCCCACAGCTATATATGAAATCCCGTCCAGCCATGCCGTTATGAGTCCAAGCTATATCAGCGGCCCGCAAACCCATCAATCTGAACGACCACTTGACAGTAGGATCTAGAAAAGCAAAAGCACCTCGGGAAGGCAAATACCCCATAAACCATCTGAATAGCAAATGAGCACAACACCGGATCAAGCCACCACGCCGCTTCTCGTTCCTGTTATGAACCGAGTAATAGACGTCTCCGATCAGAGTAGGAATAGGGTTCCTCTGTGTGAACAATCTGATAGCATTATGGTCCACAAAACTCTTCTGATTAGGAAACAGAATGACACCATAAATGCTCACAGCAATCAAAGCACATACCGTCTTCCAATTACCCGCAGCAGCATATTCCTTGGCTTTAGCTTCCAAGAAACTCAAATGAAAACCAGGTAATTTTCCCTTCTCCTTCAAACCCTCATTGATCACCTCTGGGCTCAAATAAAGAGCACGAGAAATCCCAAGGACATCAGGCTCTCCCCTAATAGCACAGAAAGGAATCTGATCTCGGATCTGCATACCCAAAATGCTGGCATAGTCCTCCATCAGAGGCCCCAACAAATAGTCCGGGAACACAAAACATCTCAGACCCGGGTCATAGAACTGAAGAAGAGTATGAATGGCGCTCCTATCGCTGTCAGTGAGCCTGAAAACCATCTTCAGAATACCACCGTATGCCTCTCTGAACATCCCCACATGGTCGGGTGCAATCAAAGCTATCACATCTCTCAGCTCGTCAATCTCTGGGTTGAAGAAGCTATAGACAACATCGTCTTTCAAATCGGTCCTCATATCTGAGCAGCAAGTCTCTCAACCAGGATCTCGATCAAAAATGTCCCTGCATATGGATAAACATGTGTTAGATGCAGGTAAATGCAAAATGTGATGATGCTGATGAATGAATGCAATGCATAGTGCCATCCTCTAAGTCATCTGAACATCTGTTGCACTGAAGCCTGATCTCTGAACCGATCACAACCATCTGAGGGAATATGTAACCATAAATCCGACTTGGGGGTTCCGAAATAAACGGAATGGAGTGATACATCACCATCATCACCAGACAATCTCTGAGCAGATAACCACAATCCTCTGAATCGGCCCGGGGAATCCTGAAATAAACGGATCCCCACTGATAAATAACACGGACAGCACTCCGACGTCTCGGAAATAAATGTCCATAAATCCGACTTATAAATAGGACTCTAATCAACGGCTGAACCAATAGTCACCATCAAAGTCACCATCTGAACACGCATCTGTAAGAATCACCCTCCCCTCACAGGTAAATTCTAATCAGGTCATCCTAAGGCGGATAATAGTCTCGACAATCGGGCAGAGATACTCAATGGGTTTGCCCTTTCGGGTGTGCCATTGTAGCTCTCCTGAGATCGTCTAAACAAAAGATCCGAGAAAGATCGGTCACCGAAGTCAATAGTTCAGATGAAGTGACTCAACCAGAGTGGAGTACCCCACAAAGGAAGAGCACTATCAAATGAACCTCGTCCGGCTTGTGGTACATCACATTGCCAAGCACATGTTGACCTAACATGAAGGAGGCAACATGAGACCACACTACTCCTAGGTGTATACTCGGGCCTGGGTTTTAGCCCCACTCAGAACACCCACCCCCAAACAGAGGAACCACCTGCACAGAGGACGGCAACATGATAGTATGATGCATGCAAATATTTATGCAAATATGTACACAACAGAATAATAAATGCAATAAATAGCAGCACAAGCAACCTAAACTATCCTAGAACGCTAGGAGAGACTCGCTTAGGGAAGATGGACCAGCAATAGGTCAACTTCTATGTCCCCAGCAGAGTCGCCAGCTGTCGCATCCGCGAAAAACAACCGGCGGGCTGAAACAAAACAACACAGAGCCGCCACCGTGCGTTATTTATCCCAAAGAAGGGAAAGGAAACGCTCGAAGTAAACCTGGGAAAAGCATGGTCTCGCGACCAAAGAGAATGGGATCGGGAGTCGGTTACGCAAGGGGAAGGTATTAGCACCCCTCACGTCCGTCGTACTCGACGGGATCCACGCTCTAAAAGAAAGAAAAGGTTGCTAAAACAAACATCACACACACACACTGAAGACAACGCAGGTGGGGTAAAAGAGGAGAGGGCTCGCTAGGACATCGCGTCCTATGCCTACGTATCTCGTCTGAAACGAGAATCAGAGCTGCCGTAGTTCGGCTCACGCACGCCAAACAAACACACACAAACACAGGCAAACCTGGAACCCGAACGCCAATCGTTGGACTTACATCAGCTTCCGAACCAAACACACCCACACTGGAAACCAGATGCCACTTGATGGACTTATACCGGACTCCAAGCACACAACAAGAGGATACAGAATGCCAATGGCTGGGCTTACATCCATCTCCTACACACACAAGAACAAACAAGCAACAAGTTACTAAGGAGTCGGGAACTCGAGCATAGCAACTGTCAAGCAAACACACACAAAAAGAAAAAAGGGTGCCCGGAGAGACCTCGCACGGTCTCCTGCCTACGTACCTCATCTGGTATGAGGATCAGGGCGACGTAGTTCCCCTGAACGGGAAAGAAATTCTAACCAGATACAAAGGGAGACACACTACTAGAGAGCTGGACTCGAGCCTAGATGTTATCATGCATCATTGCCCTATGTTATGGTTTCTATCCTAACTTGCACAGGCAGCAAGCTAATCCTAAACAGCCAAAGCAATCAAAGCAAACCATCACAAATAGCACACACTATATCCAAACAGAGGTGGCTCAAACAAGGGTTAGACTGCCAAAGCAAGTCAACTGTATCAGGGTGATGTTAGCTCTTAACCCTGACATTGAGAGTCAGAGTGAAGCTGATGAAAGGTGAGTGAGGGGTGTGCCTCACAGCTCTTATCCCTGTCCTGGGAGAGCTTCAGACAATGAAGTGTGGGTCCAGAAAGTGGGAACCCTTCTACACTTATGACACTGACTCAACTGTACAACTGTACATGGATCTTGGGTTAATATCCCAATGCATCAACACAGTAGTGTGAGCAGAGGGACGACTCAACAAGAATAGCAGGAGGTGGACTACACACCTCTTGTGTCTGCCAATTACCTTAATCAAGGTCTTTTCCTGCTTGGGGACAAATATAAACAAGCACAATCATTGCCTCTTAAGGAGGACTTCAGACAGGTGCCTGGCCAAGTAACAGGCCAGGTCTTCCAGACTACATGGAGAAAAGAAATTCTACCTCAATCGGTTTATACAACCAAGCAGCAGCACAAAGCAAGTTCAAAAATGAACTGTTAGCAACTAATGTACCTGAAATCAATCAAATACAGTCAGTATACCAATCACACAGTCAAAACAAACAGCATAAGAACCAACAGACAATGCAATTAGACAATGCAGTATGCAAAGCACAAGCAACTCAAGTGAGCCAAGCATCCTACAAAACAAACAAGTTAGTTCACAACAAGCAACCAAACTCAATCAACTTGCATTAATCTCCTTAAAGCATTTGCTGCTTAACCTGAAAAGCACATCCAAATGTGAGAAACAAGACCACTAGGACAAGCCTAGGGTCAAAAGGAGATGAAAAATTCAAAACAGCAAGTGAAAATTAATCAAAACTAAGATTTATCAAGCAAGAAGAGAATCCAATTGGTCTCACACCAAAACTATGCACCAAATCCATTTCATATACAAAACATGCCAAACTATGCACTTTGGAAACACATTAGAGCAAACAGAATGATCACCATCAAAACAGCTCAATAAATTCCACAAAAATTCAAGCCTAAACAGAACACATTGAAAGAGTAGCATGTCAAATTTCAGGCTATTTGGACAAGTGGAAGTAGGGAAATTAAAATCAGGAAGTCATGGTATGCAAATACAACTTCAAATAAGGCCACAAATCATGTGCCAACTTCAAATGAATGCCAAACAGTGGAAACAAATGATAAATGAAGGGGACCAAAGCCAAGATGAAGTTAAACATGTTAAGAACCAATCCACCAAATTTCATCTTCATATGATAAGGAATGAAAATTTTACAAGTCATGTAAGTTGATCACTCAAGAAAAACCTGAAAATGACTAAACAGCAAACAAAAATCCCAATCAAATAGGAAATGGACCAACAAATCCTACAAAAAATCATGGTGAGACTAGACATGCAGATGGAATCTCATGCAAAAATCCAGGGCAAATGGCATAGCATAGGCATGGAAACAAAATTCAAGAAGTAGACATAACATAGTGTGACACACATTATCACACTCAACTTGAACACATCATATCTTTCAGTCCAGAAAAGCAAAATTATCAAACTATGCATCAAAATCACCAGGAAAGAGTCAAGAATGTGCATGTAAAATTTCACACATTTTGGATAAGGCATCATTATTTCATGATCAATATGGCAAAACATGTACACAAATGACACATTCCAACAATCCCTAGGCATTTTATTTTTCCACACGTGCACAAAAATATTAAAAATCATCATAAAAAACTACACATCACAAGGAGAATGGTGCAAAAAACCTCATCAAATTTGGACAAGAAATGAATGATTTATGGATTTTTGAAGTTGCATGATCAAAATGAAATGAAAAATGAAAAAGAAATGAAATAAAATGAAATTAATATGAAGCAGTGGCATTTTCGTAATTACGCCTGGCCAGGGATGAAACGCGCCCGTTTCATTAAAACGGTGGCGCCTTGTGATTGGCCAAAACACGCGCTAAACACAATTCAAAAATTGGAAGCAAGGCAAACGGATCAAATACGCGCTCTTGAGCTGTTCTTCAAATGTTCATCCAACAAATCTCCAGAAAATTCATCATGAACAATATTTCACCAAAACAAACAAATCATACATCGTTGGAACCGTCTAAGCTAGTACATCAACAATATCACCATGAAATTATCCAGAAATCAACACACAACAAGAATCGATCAAAAATAGTTTTGACATACAAACTTTAATTCAAGATTTCTCCATGGATATCCAACGAAAATGCACGATTCAAGCTTCATTCTACTCTATGTCAAAGGCACTACCTAAACCACATGTTGATTTTGAGAATTGAAGGATTCGAAAATTAACCTTGTGATTGATGCAACTGTGGAATCGTGTGTTTCCAAGTCCAAAAGTGTGAAACAGATCGTGTATGATGTTGTAGGAGATGGATGCAAGGTGCAGCTCAACTCAATTATGCTCCAGGTTCTTGAATCTTCAAACTGCCACGGATGAGGGAGCTTTCAACAGTTACGATTCTTCTATGCTCTTGCCAATGTTTTGATCAACAATTCTTTACAAAGTCCTGTAGAAGAGAGATCACACAAGAAACAGCACAAAGATGAAGCAATTCAATGAAAAAATGATGAAAAAGTGTGAAAAAGTTTTGAGAGAATTGAGAGGTTTTTGGAGGGAAAGTTTGTTAGATCTGAAATTGTGAAAATGTGATTATGCATTTTCTGTTATGATTATGCTTTTATACCTCACACTAATCCATTTGTTAATCACAATTAACAAAATCCAAGTGAATTAGCACAAATGCATTTTATGTGAAATGGCCAAAATGCCCTTTTCTAGATGCATCCAATGTAACAGTACAATAGCAATGCAAACAAGTTTTATTTGGTATTTAGAATGTGTTGGAATAGGCTTTGTATGGAAATCACATGTATTTTGGAAATTCACCATTTTTCCCACCAATTTTCAAATAGTTCACTTGAAAAATGCCATTTTGCTATGATGATTTTTGATGAAATGTGATGATGCATCATGAAAGTACATGTCAAATGTGGTTTGCTCAAAGAAAGATCACCCAATTTGGCCATTCCATTCAAAAGTTATGCCACTTTGAAAATCAACTTTTTCTGAAAAGGATTTGATCATAACTTGCCAACCACACATGAGAAATGAGTGTTCTTGGACTTTTTGGAAAGGTGAGAGCAAGATCTACAACTTTCATGTTGAACAAAATTTCATTTGAAGCATTTTTGGACATGTAATTTTGAGGTGAAAAACTTTCCATTTTTGGCAGTTTTCAATTACAAGTCACTTTCTATTTTTGGAAAGTTTCCATCTGATTTTATTTTCTTCATTCTTGATGTTTGAAATGTCAAATGAAACTTGTTTAGACATGAATGAAGTGTCTCTTACTCTCTCCCACCTCCAAATCCATCAATTCAGGCACAGTTGACCACAGTTGACTTTTTCTGACTGATAGATGAATTTCAGCTTGACTGTTGAACTTGAGCTTCAAACTCCTGATGAAATGGCTCAATGATGAAACCCTAGCTTCCATAAGCTCAATATAACCATATGATGATCCCCATATCCATTGTAGACCCCATTTCCTTGCCAAGCCCTGATTGGCTCAATACAACTGATTCAACTGATTAGGGTTGACCAATGGTCAAAACCCTAATCTCAAGGTATCTGATCAACCTCTTGGTGATGACAAAACCATGATGATAATGATGTACCATTTCAACCAAGATGAAACTCAATCCCCTTGAGGAGCCATGAAACCCTGATTTGAATCACCAACCCTCAGATGATTAGTGATCAATCCAATGAAACCCTTAGCTTGAATTTCAACCTCTTATCTTCTGACCAAGACCTAGGAGGATGACTTGCTCAATGTAGCCACATGATATGCAATTATGCAATGCCTAATGACCTACAAATAAAATGCAATATGTTAAGCTAGTCCCAAGAGAGGAGGGCAAATTTTGAGGTGTTACACCAGGGATAAGAGCTATGAGGCACACCCCTCATCTTCATTTCATCTGCTTCACCCTAATTCTCAATGTTAGGGTTAAGAGCTCAAAATACCCCATTCTAGTTGGCTGTAAAGCCTAACCTTGCTTGAGCCTAATTGATTGTGTATAGTGTGTGCTAATTGACTTGTGTGTTTGCTCACTTGATTCATCTGTACATGTTTGCTTATGTGTGCCTTTGTGCAGTTATCATCATTACTTGTATATCATTTCATAAACATTGTTCATCACTTTGTAACATTTTGTTTTGTCCATGGAGGAGGCAAGCATAAGTCCATTGATTGGCAGTTGTTTCCTGTGATATGGTAGGAGACTAGTATAAGTCCATTGATTGGCATCTGATATCCATGTTTCTCTTAATTTTAGGAGACTAGTTTAAGTCCATTGATTTGCATCTGGTATCCATGTTTCTCTTTATTTTAGGAGACTAATATAAGTCCATTGATTGGCATCTGGTATCCATGTTTCTCTTTATTTTAGGAGATTGGAATAAGTCCATTGATTGGCATCCGGTATCCATTTACTTTGTTCATCTGTTATTTGCTTGTTGCCTATTCCAAAGGAATCACTTGAATCATCTACATATGATCTCAAGAGGTGAACATCTAAGAAGTTTTACTTCCTCATCCTCCCACCTTTTGTTGCTTTAAACCTCCATTTGCATGTTAACCCAAAACTTGAAAACTATTGTGCAAACATTTTCATCTGTTTTTTTCAAATTAGAAACCTAGGCCTTAAGCCTCTGATTTTCAAACAACATTTTCACAATACTTCTTTTGAATTGAATTCTAATCATACGTTGACTTCATTTTTGTGAACACTCCAAACTGGTTAATTTCACTCACTCAATTGCTTTTTTGGCCCAAGTCCACTTCTTAATCAAATTTTCATACATTAGCCATAGATCTCAATTATCTTAGTGGTTGATGTTAATCTCACCTCTTGTCCTTAGTGATCGAACTGTAAGACTTCCATACTAAAAACAGGGTTAACCCCTCTAGTATGTCGAAGCTATTCTCACATGGTGGACTTGTTGTTTGTATAAGGTTGAGTTTTCTCCCGTGGATAATGAAAGACCTTAGGGCTTTTGTTTAAAATCAATCAATTCACCTTTTGGAAATCTTTTAGCCGAACTACGGCGTTTTGATCCTTACCTTCCATGGAAAGGTACGTAGGCAACGGGTTCATCCGTTCAAACACAAAAATAATAACTTGTATATTCTTTTCTCATCCCTTCAATTCATGTTTGCACAATAAATATTTCATAAACAAATAACATTTCATACAACAAGTTGTGAAAAGGGCTCCCTAGGAGTACCTAGGACGTTTTGGGTGCCTAACACCTTCCCATTGCGTAATTAACCCCTTACCCAGATCTCTGACCTTTTCATTAGTTTTCTATGTGTAAAAATTCTTAGGCTTTTGTTCGCTTTTTAGCCATTCCTTTGAATAAATAAAAGTGCGGTGGCGACTCGATTCTTTGTATGTTTTGCTTTTGATTTAATCAATAAATCATAAAGTGACGAATACATCGCTACAGTAACATTGTCCAATTTATAAATAAACTTCAAATGACTACATTAAATTTATTTTCTATGCCTTGTGATATAATCTATATTATAAACAAATTAATCTAGCAACCTCATCTTATAAACATTATAAACAGTATTAAAAATAATAGATAGTTTGCATAAAAACAAAAATAAACTAACGGTAGATTGTGATGTGAACTCACCGATGATTGTGGGGATCGAGTGAACCACCATCAAAACAAATAAAATATACAATTTATTGACCTTCATCTACTCCATTGGAGGATGAGGAAGAGTTTCTTGCACTTCAATATCAAAAGCATTGATTCTGATCATTTGAGAATTCTAAAGAATACTATAAACACAAATCGTCGGTATTATCGGTTGTCAAATTGGTTGTTTCTGCCCTTCTTAGGGTTGATCTATGGAATTTTTATTTATTTTTCTTTAAATTTTATTTATGTTAATAAATCCTATTAATTAGAACTCAATGATGTTTGTTATCCGTAAGAACAGACATTTCTCTTAGATTTATCTTATATTTTATACACAAACAAATATGGTAACATTGTCCAATTTATAAATAAACTTCAAATGACTACATTAAATTTATTTCCTATGCCTTCAAATATAATCTATATTATAGAAAAATTAATCTAGCAACCTCATTATATAAACATTATAAACAGTCTAAAAAATAATAGATAGTTTGCATAAAAACAAAAATAAACTAACGGTAGATTATGATGTGAACTCACCGATGATTGTGGGGATCGAGTGAACCACCATCAAAACAAATAAAATATACAATTTATTGACCTTCATCTACTCCATTGGAGGATGAGGAAGAGTTTCTTGCACTTCAATATCAAAAGCATTGATTCTGATCATTTGAGAATTCTAAAGAATACTATAAACACAAATCGTCGGTATTATCGGTTGTCAAATTGGTTGTTTCTGCCCTTCTTAGGGTTGATCTATGGAATTTTTATTTATTTTTCTTTAAATTTTATTTATGTTAATAAATCCTATTAATTAGAACTCAATGATGTTTGTTATCCGTAAGAACAGACATTTCTCTTAGATTTATCTTATATTTTATACACAAACAAATATGGTAACATTGTCCAATTTATAAATAAACTTCAAATGACTACATTAAATTTATTTCCTATGCCTTCAAATATAATCTATATTATAGAAAAATTAATCTAGCAACCTCATTATATAAACATTATAAACAGTCTAAAAAATAATAGATAGTTTGCATAAAAACAAAAATAAACTAACGGTAGATTATGATGTGAACTCACCGATGATTGTGGGGATCGAGTGAACCACCATCAAAACAAATAAAATAAACAATTTATTGTCCTTCATCTACTCCATTGGAGGATGAAGAAGAATTTCTTGCACTTCAGTATCAAAAGCATTGATTCTGATCATTTGAGAATTCTAAAGAATACTATAAACACAAATCGTCGATATTATCTGTTGTCAAATCGGTTGTATCTGCCCTTCTTCGGGTTGAACTATGGAATTTTTATTTATTTTTCTTTAAATTTTATTTATGTTAATAAATCCTATTAATGAGAATTCAATGATGTTTGTTATCCGTAAGCACAGACATTTCTCTTAGATTTATCTTTTATTTTATACACAAACAAATATGGTAACATTGTCCAATTTATAAATAAACTTCAAATACCTACATTATATTTATTTTCTATGCCTTTAAATATAATCTATATTATAGAAAAATTAATCTAGAAACCTCATCTTATAAACATTATAAACAGTCTAAAAAATAATAGATAGTTTGCATAAAAACAAAAATAAACTAACGGTAGATTGTGATGTGAACTCACCGATAATTGTGGAGATCGAGTGAACCACCATCAAAACAAATAAAATAAACAATTTATTGTCCTTCAACTACTCCATTGGAGGATGAGGAAGAGTTTCTTGCACTTCAGTATCAAAAGCATTGATTCTGATCATTTGAGAATTCTAAAGAATACTATAAACACAAATCGTCGGTATTATCAGTTGTTAAATCGGTTGTATTTGCCCGTCTTCGGGTTGAACTATGGAATTTTTATTTATTTTTCTTTAAATTTTATTTATGTTAATAAATCCAATTAATGAGAATTCAATGATGTTTGTTATCCGTAAGCACAGACATTTCTCTTAGATTTATCTTATATTTTATACACAAACAAATATGGTAACATTGTCCAATTTATAAATAAACTTCAAATACCTACATTAAATTTATTTCCTATGCCTTCAAATATAATCTATATTATAGAAAAATTAATCTAGAAACCTCAACTTATAAACATTATAAACAGTCTAAAAAATAATAGATAGTTTGCATAAAAACAAAAATAAACTAACGGTAGATTGTGATGTGAACTCACCGATGATTGTGGGGATCGAGTGAACCACCATCAAAACAAATAAAATAAACAATTTATTGTCCTTTATCTACTCCATTGGAGGATGAGGAAGAGTTTCTTGCACTTCAGTATCGAAAGCATTGATTCTGATCATTTGAGAATTCTAAAGAATACTATAAACACAAATCGTCGGTATTATCAGTTGTCAAATCGGTTGTATCTGCCCTTCTTCGGGTTGAACTATGGAATTTTTATTTATTTTTCTTTAAATTTTATTTATGTTAATAAATCCAATTAATGAGAATTCAATGATGTTTGTTATCCGTAAGCACAAACATTTCTCTTATGTTTAACTCATATTTTATACACAAACAAATATGGTAACTTTGTCCAATTTATAAATAAACTTCAAATGACTACATTATATTTATTTTCTATGCCTTCAAATATAATCTATATTATAGAAAAATTAATCTAGTAACCTCATCTTATAAACATTATAAATAGTCTAAAAAATATAAGATAGTTTGCATAAAAACAAAAATAAACTAACGGTAGACTATGATGTGAACTCACCGATGATTGTGGAGATCGATTGAACCACCATCAAAACAAATAAAATAAACAATTTATTGCCCTTCATCTACTCCATTGGAGGATGAGGAAGAGTTTCTTGCACTTCAGTATCAAAAGCATTGATTCTAAAGGCTAATAATTAATCTTATCATTCTCATATAAAAATAAGATTCAAATTATGTGGCTTATCTAATAAGAATGTTATATTTATATGAGATTTGTAAGAATAATTATCAGCCTTTAGTTTAAAAATAAATGGATGATATTAAAAAGTATATTTAAAGAACATGCGTGTCTCTTTAATCATTTATTAGTCATTTGAAAAGACACACATGTTGTTTAAATGATTTTTATTTAATTTTAAACATTTATTTTAAATCTAAAGGCTAATAATTAATCTTATCATTCCCATATAAAAATAAGATTAACATTATGTGGTTTATCTAATGAGAATGTTATATTAATATGAGATTTGTAAGAAAAATTATCAGCCTTTAGATTTAACATAAATGGATGATACTAAAAAGTATATGTAATGAACATGTGTCTCTTTAATCATTTATTAGTCATATAAAAAGACACACATGTACTTTAAAGGATTTTTTTTTAATTTTAAACATTTATTTTAAATCTAAAGGCTAATAATTAATCTTATCATTCTCATATAAAAATAAAATTCATATTATGTGGCTTATCTAATGAGAATGTTATATTTATGAGATTTGTAAGAAAAATTATCAGCCTTTAGTTTTAACATAAATTGATGATACTAAAAAGTATATGTAAAGAACATGTCTGTCTCTTTAATCACTTAATAGTCATAGAAAAAGACACACATGTTCTTTAAATGATATTTTTTTAATTTTAAACATTTATTTTAAATCAAATGGCTAATAATTATCCTTGTCGTTCTCATATCAAAAAAAGATTCTCATTATGGGGACTTATCTAATGAGAATGTTATATTTATATGAGATTTATAAGATTAATTATTAGCCTTTAGTTTAAAAATAAATGTATGATACTAAAAAGTATATATAAAGAACATGTATGTCTCTTTAATCATTTATTAGTCATATGAAAAGACACACATGTTCTTAATTTTTTTTTTTTAATTTTAAACATTTATTTTTAATCTAAAGGCTAATAATTATCTTTATCGTTCTCATATAAAAATAAGATTCTCATTATGGGGGCTTATCTAATGAGAATTTTATATTTATATGAGATTTATAAGATTAATTATGAGCCTTTAGTTTAAAAATAAATGGATGATATGAAAAAGTATATATAAAAAACATGTGCGTCTCTTTAATCATTTATTTGTCATTTGAAAAGACACACATGTTCTTTAAATGATTTTTATTTAATTTTAAACATTTATTTTAAATCTAAAGGCTAATAATTAATCTTATTATTCCCATATAAAAATAAAATTCACATTATGTGGCTTATCTAATGGGAATGTTATATTTATGAGATTTGTAAGAAAAATTATCAGCCTTTAGTTTTAACATAAATGGATGATACTAAAAAGTATATGTAAAGAACATGTCTGTCTCTTTAATCATTTAATAGTCATAGAAAAAGACACACATGTTCTTTAAATGATTTTTTTTTTAATTTTAAACATTTATTTTTAATCTAAAGGCTAATAATTATTCTTGTCGTTCTCATATAAAAATAAGATTCTCATTATGGGGGCTTATCTAATGAGAATATTATATTTATATGAGATTTATAAAAATAATTATTAGCCTTTAGTTTAAAAATAAATGGATGATATTAAAAAGTATATATAAAGAACATGTGCGTCTCTTTAATCATTTGTTTGTCATATGAAAAGACACACATGTTCTTTAAATGATTTTTATTTAATTTTAAACATTTATTTTAAATCTAAAGGCTAATAATTAATCTTATCATTCCCATATAAAAATAAGATTCACATTATGTGGCTTATCTAATGAGAATGTTATATTTATATGAGATTTGTAAGAAAAATTATCAGCCTTTAGTTTTAACATAAATGGATGATACTAAAAAGTATATGTAAAGAACATGTGTGTCTCTTTAATCATTTATTAGTCATATGAAAAGACACACATGTTCTTAAAATGATTTTTTTTTCATCTTAAAAATTTATTTTAAATCTAATGGCTAATAATTATCCTTATCATTCTCATGTCAAAATAAGATTCTCATTATGGGGACTTATCTAATGAGAACGTTAT
This sequence comes from Lathyrus oleraceus, assembly GCF_024323335.1. Taxonomy (NCBI): domain Eukaryota; kingdom Viridiplantae; phylum Streptophyta; class Magnoliopsida; order Fabales; family Fabaceae; genus Lathyrus; species Lathyrus oleraceus. The sequence continues at coordinate 419,785,385 of NC_066582.1, read as the reverse complement.
ATTTATATGAGATTTATAAGATTAATTATTAGCCTTTAGTTTAAAAATAAATGGATGATACTAAAAAGTATATATAAAGAACATGTATGTCTCTTTAATCATTTATTAGTCATATGAAAAGCCACACATGTTCTTAAAATGATTTTTTTTTAATTTTAAACATTTATTTTTTATCTAAAGGCTAATAATTATCCTTATCGTTCTCATATAAAAATAAGATTCTCATTATGGGGCTTATCTAATGAGAATTTTATATTTATATGAGATTTATAAGATTAATTATGAGCCTTTAGTTTAAAAATAAATTGATTATACTAAAAAGTATATATAAAGAACATGTGTGTCTCTTTAATCATTTATTAGTCATTTGAAAAGACACACATGTTGTTTAAATGATTTTTATTTAATTTTAAAGATTTATTTTAAATCTAAAGGCTAATAATTAATCTTATCATTCCCATATAAAAATAAAATTCACATTGTGTGGCTTATCTAATGAGAATGTTATATTAATGAGATTTGTAAGAAAAATTATCGGCCTTTAGTTTTAACATAAATGGATGATACTAAAAAGTATATGTAAAGAACATGTCTGTCTCTTTAATCATTTAATAGTCATTGAAAAAGACACACATGTTCTTTATAAAGTATATATAATTGATGATACTAAAAAGTATATATAAAGAACATGTGTGTCTCTTTAATCATTTATTAGTCATATGAAAAGACACACATGTTCACACGTTCTTTAAATGATTTTTTTTTTAATTTTAAACATTTATTTTTAATCTAAAGGCTAATAATTATCCTTATCGTTTTCATATAAAAATAAGATTCTCATTATGGGGGCTTATCTAATGAAAATGTTATATTTATATGAAATTTATGAAAATAATTATTAGCCTTTAGTTTAAAAATAAATGGATGATATTAAAAAGTATATATAAAGAACATGTGTGTCTCTTTAATAATTTATTAGTCATTTAAAAAGACACACATGTTATTTAAATGATTTTTTTTTAATTTTAAACATTTATTTTTAATCTTAAGGCTAATAATTATCCTTATCGTTCTCCTATAAAAATAAGATTCTCATTATGGGGGCTTATCTAATAAGAATTTTATATTTATATGAGATTTATAAGATTAATTATTAGCCTTTAGTTTAAAAATAAATGGATGATATTAAAAAGTATAGGTAAAGAACATGTGCGTCTCTTTAATCATTTATTTATCATTTGAAAAGACACACATATTCTTTAAATGATTTTTATTTAATTTTAAACATTTATTTTAAATCTAAAGGCTAATAATTAATCTTATCATTCCCATATAAAAATAAAATTCACATTATGTGGCTTATCTAATGGGAATGTTATATTTATGAGATTTGTAAGAAAAATTATCAGCCTTTAGTTTTAACATAAATGGATGATACTAAAAAGTATATGTAAAGAACATGTCTGTCTCTTTAATCATTTAATAGTCATAGAAAAAGACACACAGGTTCTTTAAATGTTTTTTTTTAATTTTAAACAGTTATTTTTAATCTAAAGGCTAATAATTATTCTTGTCGTTCTCATATAAAAATAAGATTCTCATTATGGGGGCTTATCTAATGAGAATATTATACTTATATGAGATTTATAAAAATAATTATTAGCCTTTAGTTTAAAAATAAATGGATGATATTAAAAAGTATATATAAAGAACATGTGCGTCTCTTTAATCATTTATTTGTCATATGAAAAGACACACATGTTCTTTAAATGATTTTTATTTAATTTTAAACATTTATTTTAAATCTAAAGGCTAATAATTAATCTTATCATTCCCATATAAAAATAAGATTCACATTATGTGGCTTATCTAATGAGAATGTTATATTTATATGAGATTTGTAAGAAAAATTATCAACCTTTAGTTTTAACATAAATGGATGATACTAAAAAGTATATGTAAAGAACATGTGTGTCTCTTTAATCATTTATTAGTCATATGAAAAGACACACATGTTCTTTAAAGGATTTTTTTTTAATTTTAAACATTTATTTTTAATATAAATGCTAATAATTATTCTTGTCGTTCTCATATAAAAATAAGATTCTCATTATGGGGGCTTATCTAATGAGAATGTTATATTTATATGAGACTTATAAAAATAATGATTAGCCTTTAGTGTAAAAATAAATGGATGATATTAAAAAGTATATATAAAGAACATGTGTGTCTCTTTAATCATTTATTAGTCATATGAAAAGACACACATGTTCTTAAAATGATTTTTTTTTAATCTTAAACATTTATTTTAAATCTAAAGGCTAATAATTATCCTTATCATTCTCATATCAAAATAAGATTCTCATTATGGGGACTTATCTAATGAGAATGTTATATTTATATGAGATTTATAAGATTAATTATTAGCCTTTAGTTTAAACATAAATGGATGATACTAAAAAGTATATATAACTAACATGTATGTCTCTTTAATCATTTATTAGTCATATGAAAAGACACACATGTTCTTAAATTGATTTTTTTTTTAATTTTAAACATTTATTTCTAATCTAAAAGCTAATAATTATCCTTATCGTTCTCATATAAAAATAAGATTCTCATTATGGGGGCTTATCAAATGAGAATGTTATATTTATATGAGACTTATAAAAATAATTATTAGCGATTAGTTTAAAAATAAATGGATGATATTAAAAAGTATATATAAAGAACATGTGTGTCTCTTTAATCATTTATTAGTCATATGAAAAGACACACATGTTCTTAAAATGATTTTTTTTAATTTTAAACATTTATTTTAAATCTAAAGGCTAATAATTATCCTTGTCGTTCTCATATCAAAATAAGATTCTCATTATGGGGACTTATCTACCGAGAATGTTATATTTATATGAGATTTATAAGATTAATTATTAGCCTTTAGTTTAAAAATAAATGGATTATACTAAAAAGTATATATAAAGAACATGTATGTCTCTTTAATCATTTATTAGTCATATGAAAAGACACACATGTTCTTAAAATGATTTTTTTTTTAATTTTAAACATTTATTTTTAATCTAAAGGCTAACAATTATCCTTATCGTTCTCATATAAAAAAAAGATTCTCATTATGGGGGCTTATCTAATGAGAATTTTATATTTATATGAGATTTATAAGATTAATTATTAGCCTTTAGTTTAAAAATAAATGGATGATATTAAAAAGTATATATAAAGAACATGTGCGTCTCTTTAATCATTTATTTGTCATTTGAAAAGACACACATGTTCTTTATAAAGTATATATAATTGATGATACTAAAAAGTATATATAAAGAACATGTGTGTCTCTTTAATCATTTATTAGTCATATGAAAAGACACACATGTTCACATGTTCTTTAAATGATTTTTTTTTAATTTTAAACATTTATTTTTAATCTAAAGGCTAATAATTATCCTTATCGTTTTCATATAAAAATAAGATTCTGATTATGGGGGCTTATCTAATGAAAATATTATATTTAAATGAAATTTATGAAAATAATTATTACCCTTTAGTTTAAAAATAAATGGATGATATTAAAAAGTATATATAAAGAACATGTGTGTCTCTTTAATAATTTATTAGTCATTTAAAAAGACACACATGTTATTTAAATGATTTTTTTTAATTTTAAAATTTATTTTTAATCTTAAGGCTAATAATTATCCTTATCGTTCTCCTATAAAAATAAGATTCTCATTATGGGGGCTTATCTAATGAGAATTTTATATTTATATGAGATTTATAAGATTAATTATTAGCCTTTAGTTTAAAAATAAATGGATGATATTAAAAAGTATATATAAAGAACATGTGCGTCTCTTTAATCATTTATTTATCATTTGAAAAGACACACATATTCTTTAAATGATTTTTATTTAATTTTAAAGATTTATTTTAAATCTAAAGGCTAATAATTAATCTTATCATTCCCATATAAAAATAAAATTCACATTATGTGGCTTTTCTAATGGGAATGTTATATTTATGAGATTTGTAAGAAAAATTATCAGCCTTTAGTTTTAACATAAATGAATGATACTAAAAAGTATATGTAACGAACATGTCTCTCTCTTTAATCATTTAATAGTAATTGAAAAAGACACACATGTTCTTTATAAAGTATATATAATTGATGATACTAAAAAGTATATATAAAGAACATGTGTGTCTCTTTAATCATTTATTATTCATATGAAAAGACACACATGTTCACATGTTCTTTAAATGATTTTTTTTTTAATTTTAAACATTTATTTTTAACCTAAAGGCTAATAATTATCCTTATCGTTTTCATATAAAAATAAGATTCTCATTATGGGGGCTTATCTAATGAAAATGTTATATTTATATGAAATTTATGAAAATAATTATTACCCTTTAGTTTAAAAATAAATGGATGATATTAAAAAGTATATATAAAGAACATGTGTGTCTCTTTAATAATTTATTAGTCATTTAAAAAGACACACATGTTATTTAAATGATTTTTTTTAATTTTAAACATTTATTTTTAATCTTAAGGCTAATAATTAATCTTATCGTTCTCCTATAAAAATAAGATTCTCATTATGGGGGCTTATCTAATGAGAATTTTATATTTATATGAGATTTATAAGATTAATTATTAGCCTTTAGTTTAAAAATAAATGGATGATATTAAAAAGTATATATAAAGAACATGTGCGTCTCTTTAATCATTTATTTATCATTTGAAAAGACACACATATTATTTAATTGATTTTTATTTAATTTTAAACATTTATTTTAAATCTAAAGGCTAATAATTAATCTTATCATTCCCACATAAAAATAAAATTCACATTATGTGGCTTATCTAATGGGAATGTTATATTTATGAGATATGCAAGAAAAATTATCAGCCTTTAGTTTTAACATAAATGGATGATACTAAAAAGTATATGTAAAGAACATGTCTGTCTCTTTAATCATTTAATAGTCATAGAAAAAGACACACATGTTCTTTAAATGTTTTTTTTTTAATTTTAAACATTTATTTTTAATCTAAAGGCTAATAATTATTCTTGTCGTTCTCATATAAAAATAAGATTCTCATTATGGGGGCTTATCTAATGAGAATATTATACTTATATGAGATTTATAAAAATAATTATTAGCCTTTAGTTTAAAAATAAATGGATGATATTAAAAAGTATATATAAAGAACATGTGCGTCTCTTTAATCATTTATTTGTCATATGAAAAGACACACATGTTCTTTAAATGATTTTTATTTAATTTTAAACATTTATTTTAAATCTAAAGGCTAATAATTAATCTTATCATTCCCATATAAAAATAAGATTCACATTATGTGGCTTATCTAATGAGAATGTTATATTTATATGAGATTTGTAAGAAAAATTATCAGCCTTTAGTTTTAACATAAATGGATGATACTAAAAAGTATATGTAAAGAACATGTGTGTCTCTTTAATCATTTATTAGTCATATGAAAAGACACACATGTTCTTTAAAGGATTTTTTTTTTAATTTTAAAATTTTATTTTTAATATAAATGCTAATAATTATTCTTGTCGTTCTCATATAAAAATAAGATTCTCATTATGGGGGCTTATCTAATGAGAATGTTATATTTATATGAGATTTATAAGATTAATTATTAGCCTTTAGTTTAAAAATAAATGTATGATACTAAAAAGTATATATAAAGAACATGTATGTCTCTTTAATCATTTATTAGTCATATGAAAAGACACACATGTTCTTAATTTTTTTTTTTAATTTTAAACATTTATTTTTAATCTAAAGGCTAATAATTATCTTTATCGTTCTCATATAAAAATAAGATTCTTATTATGGGGGCTTATCTAATGAGAATTTTATATTTATATGAGATTTATAAGATTAATTATGAGCCTTTAGTTTAAAAATAAATGGATGATATGAAAAAGTATATATAAAAAACATGTGCGTCTCTTTAATCATTTATTTGTCATTTGAAAAGACACACATGTTCTTTAAATGATTTTTATTTAATTTTAAACATTTATTTTAAATCTAAAGGCTAATAATTAATCTTATCATTCCCATATAAAAATAAAATTCACATTATGTGGCTTATCTAATGGGAATGTTATATTTATGAGATTTGTAAGAAAAATTATCAGCCTTTAGTTTTAACATAAATGGATGATACTAAAAAGTATATGTAAAGAACATGTCTGTCTCTTTAATCATTTAATAGTCATAGAAAAAGACACACATGTTCTTTAAATGATTTTTTTTTAATTTTAAACATTTATTTTTAATCTAAAGGCTAATAATTATTCTTGTCGTTCTCATATAAAAATAAGATTCTCATTATGGGGGCTTATCTAATGAGAATATTATATTTATATGAGATTTATAAAAATAATTATTAGCCTTTAGTTTAAAAATAAATGGATGATATTAAAAAGTATATATAAAGAACATGTGCGTCTCTTTAATCATTTGTTTGTCATATGAAAAGACACACATGTTCTTTAAATGATTTTTATTTAATTTTAAACATTTATTTTAATCTAAAGGCTAATAATTAATCTTATCATTCCCATATAAAAATAAGATTCACATTATGTGGCTTATCTAATGAGAATGTTATATTTATATGAGATTTGTAAGAAAATTATCAGCCTTTAGTTTAAACATAAATGGATGATACTAAAAAGTATATGTAAAGAACATGTGTGTCTCTTTAATCATTTATTAGTCATATGAAAAGACACACATGTTCTTTAAATGATTTTTTTTTAATTTAAAATTTATTTTTAATCTAAAGGCTAATAATTATCCTTATCATTCTCATGTCAAAATAAGATTCTCATTATGGGGACTTATCTAATGAGAACGTTATATTTATATGAGATTTATAAGATTAATTATTAGCCTTTAGTTTAAAAATAAATGGATGATACTAAAAAGTATATATAAAGAACATGTATGTCTCTTTAATCATTTATTAGTCATATGAAAAGCCACACATGTTCTTAAAATGATTTTTTTTTAATTTTAAACATTTATTTTTAATCTAAAGGCTAATAATTATCCTTATCGTTCTCATATAAAAATAAGATTCTCATTATGGGGCTTATCTAATGAGAATTTTATATTTATATGAGATTTATAAGATTAATTATGAGCCTTTAGTTTAAAAATAAATGGATGATACTAAAAAGTATATATAAAGAACATGTGTGTCTCTTTAATCATTTATTAGTCATTTGAAAAGACACACATGTTGTTTAAATGATTTTTATTTAATTTTAAAGATTTATTTTAAATCTAAAGGCTAATAATTAATCTTATAATTCCCATATAAAAATAAAATTCACATTGTGTGGCTTATCTAATGAGAATGTTATATTATGAGATTTGTAAGAAAAATTATCGGCCTTTAGTTTTAACATAAATGGATGATACTAAAAAGTATATGTAAAGAACATGTCTGTCTCTTTAATCATTTAATAGTCATTGAAAAAGACACACATGTTCTTTATAAAGTATATATAATTGATGATACTAAAAAGTATATATAAAGAACATGTGTGTCTCTTTAATCATTTATTAGTCATATGAAAAGACACACATGTTCACACGTTCTTTAAATGATTTTTTTTTTAATTTTAAACATTTATTTTTAATCTAAAGGCTAATAATTATCCTTATCGTTTTCATATAAAAATAAGATTCTCATTATGGGGGCTTATCTAATGAAAATGTTATATTTATATGAAATTTATGAAAATAATTATTAGCCTTTAGTTTAAAAATAAATGGATGATATTAAAAAGTATATATAAAGAACATGTGTGTCTCTTTAATAATTTATTAGTCATTTAAAAAGACACACATGTTATTTAAATGATTTTTTTTTTAATTTTAAACATTTATTTTTAATCTTAAGGCTAATAATTATCCTTATCGTTCTCCTATAAAAATAAGATTCTCATTATGGGGGCTTATCTAATAAGAATTTTATATTTATATGAGATTTATAAGATTAATTATTAGCCTTTAGTTTAAAAATAAATGGATGATATTAAAAAGTATATGTAAAGAACATGTGCGTCTCTTTAATCATTTATTTATCATTTGAAAAGACACACATATTCTTTAAATGATTTTTATTTAATTTTAAACATTTATTTTAAATCTAAAGGCTAATAATTAATCTTATCATTCCCATATAAAAATAAAATTCACATTATGTGGCTTATCTAATGGGAATGTTATATTTATGAGATTTGTAAGAAAAATTATCAGCCTTTAGTTTTAACATAAATGGATGATACTAAAAAGTATATGTAAAGAACATGTCTGTCTCTTTAATCATTTAATAGTCATAGAAAAAGACACACATGTTCTTTAAATGTTTTTTTTTTAATTTTAAACATTTATTTTTAATCTAAAGGCTAATAATTATTCTTGTCGTTCTCATATAAAAATAAGATTCTCATTATGGGGGCTTATCTAATGAGAATATTATACTTATATGAGATTTATAAAAATAATTATTAGCCTTTAGTTTAAAAATAAATGGATGATATTAAAAAGTATATATAAAGAACATGTGCGTCTCTTTAATCATTTATTTGTCATATGAAAAGACACACATGTTCTTTAAATGATTTTTATTTAATTTTAAACATTTATTTTAAATCTAAAGGCTAATAATTAATCTTATCATTCCCATATAAAAATAAGATTCACATTATGTGGCTTATCTAATGAGAATGTTATATTTATATGAGATTTGTAAGAAAAATTATCAGCCTTTAGTTTTAACATAAATGGATGATACTAAAAAGTATATGTAAAGAACATGTGTGTCTCTTTAATCATTTATTAGTCATATGAAAAGACACACATGTTCTTTAAAGGATTTTTTTTTAATTTTAAACATTTATTTTTAATATAAATGCTAATAATTATTCTTGTCGTTCTCATATAAAAATAAGATTCTCATTATGGGGGCTTATCTAATGAGAATGTTATATTTATATGAGATTTATAAGATTAATTATTAGCCTTTAGTTTAAAAATAAATGGATGATACTAAAAAGTATATATAAAGAACATGTATGTCTCTTTAATCATTTATTAGTCATATGAAAAGACACACATGTTCTTAATTTTTTTTTTTAATTTTAAACATTTATTTTTAATCTAAAGGCTAATAATTATCTTTATCGTTCTCATATAAAAATAAGATTCTCATTATGGGGGCTTATCTAATGAGAATTTTATATTTATATGAGATTTATAAGATTAATTATGAGCCTTTAGTTTAAAATAAATGGATGATATAAAAAGTATATATAAAAACATGTGTGTCTCTTTAATCATTTATTTGTCATTTGAAAAGACACACATGTTCTTTAAATGATTTTTATTTAATTTTAAACATTTATTTTAAATCTAAAGGCTAATAATTAATCTTATCATTCCCATATAAAAATAAAATTCACATTATGTGGCTTATCTAATGAGAATGTTATATTTATGAGATTTGTAAGAAAAATTATCAGCCTTTAGTTTTAACATAAATGGATGATACTAAAAAGTATATGTAAAGAACATGTGTGTCTCTTTAATCATTTAATAGTCATAGAAAAAGACACACATGTTCTTTAAATGATTTTTTTTAATTTTAAACATTTATTTTTAATCTAAAGGCTAATAATTATTCTTGTCGTTCTCATATAAAAATAAGATTCTCATTATGGGGGCTTATCTAATGAGAATGTTATATTTATATGAGATTTATAAAAATAATTATTAGCCTTTAGTTTAAAAATAAATGGATGATATTAAAAAGTATATATAAAGAACATGTGCGTCTCTTTAATCATTTATTTGTCATATGAAAAGACACACATGTTCTTTAAATGATTTTTTTTAATTTTAAACATTTATTTTAAATCTAAAGGCTAATAATTAATCTTATCATTCCCATATAAAAATAAGATTCTCATTATGGGGCTTATCTAATGAGAATGTTATATTTATATGAGATTTGTAAGAAAAATTATCAGCCTTTAGTTTTAACATAAATGGATGATACTAAAAAGTATATGTAAAGAACATGTGTGTCTCTTTAATCATTTATTAGTCATATGAAAAGACACACATGTTCTTAAAATGATTTTTTTTTAATCTTAAACATTTATTTTAAATCTAAAGGCTAATAATTATCCTTATCATTCTCATATCAAAATAAGATTCTCATTATGGGGACTTATCTAATGAGAATGTTATATTTATATGAGATTTATAAGATTAATTATTAGCCTTTAGTTTAAAAATAAATGGATGATACTAAAAAGTATATATAAAGAACATGTATGTCTCTTTAATCATTTATTAGTCATATGAAAAGACACACATGTTCTTAAAATGATTTTTTTTTAATTTTAAACATTTATTTTTATCTAAAGGCTAATAATTATCCTTATCGTTCTCATATAAAAATAAGATTCTCATTATGGGGCTTATCTAATGAGAATTTTATATTTATATGAGATTTATAAGATTAATTATGAGCCTTTAGTTTAAAAATAAATTGATGATACTAAAAAGTATATATAAAGAACATGTGTGTCTCTTTAATCATTTATTAGTCATTTGAAAAGACACACATGTTGTTTAAATGATTTTTATTTAATTTTAAAGATTTATTTTAAATCTAAAGGCTAATAATTAATCTTATCATTCCCATATAAAAATAAAATTCACATTGTGTGGCTTATCTAATGAGAATGTTATATTAATGAGATTTGTAAGAAAAATTATCGGCCTTTAGTTTTAACATAAATGGATGATACTAAAAAGTATATGTAAAGAACATGTCTGTCTCTTTAATCATTTAATAGTCATTGAAAAAGACACACATGTTCTTTATAAAGTATATATAATTGATGATACTAAAAAGTATATATAAAGAACATGTGTGTCTCTTTAATCATTTATTAGTCATATGAAAAGACACACATGTTCACATGTTCTTTAAATGATTTTTTTTTAATTTTAAACATTTATTTTTAATCTAAAGGCTAATAATTATCCTTATCGTTTTCATATAAAAATAAGATTCTCATTATGGGGGCTTATCTAATGAAAATGTTATATTTATATGAAATTTATGAAAATAATTATTAGCCTTTAGTTTAAAAATAAATGGATGATATTAAAAAGTATATATAAAGAACATGTGTGTCTCTTTAATAATTTATTAGTCATTTAAAAAGACACACATGTTATTTAAATGATTTTTTTTTAATTTTAAACATTTATTTTTAATCTTAAGGCTAATAATTATCCTTATCGTTCTCCTATAAAAATAAGATTCTCATTATGGGGGCTTATCTAATGAGAATTTTATATTTATATGAGATTTATAAGATTAATTATTAGCCTTTAGTTTAAAAATAAATGGATGATATTAAAAAGTATATATAAAGAACATGTGCGTCTCTTTAATCATTTATTTATCATTTGAAAAGACACACATATTCTTTAAATGATTTTTATTTAATTTTAAACATTTATTTTAAATCTAAAGGCTAATAATTAATCTTATCATTCCCATATAAAAATAAAATTCACATTATGTGGCTTATCTAATGGGAATGTTATATTTATGAGATTTGTAAGAAAAATTATCAGCCTTTAGTTTTAACATAAATGGATGATACTAAAAAGTATATGTAAAGAACATGTCTGTCTCTTTAATCATTTAATAGTCATAGAAAAAGACACACATGTTCTTTAAATGTTTTTTTTTAATTTTAAACATTTATTTTTAATCTAAAGGCTAATAATTATTATTGTCGTTCTCATATAAAAATAAGATTCTCATTATGGGGGCTTATCTAATGAGAATATTATATTATATGAGATTTATAAAAATAATTATTAGCCTTTAGTTTAAAAATAAATGGATGATATTAAAAAGTATATATAAAGAACATGTGCGTCTCTTTAATCATTTATTTGTCATATGAAAAGACACACATGTTCTTTAAATGATTTTTATTTAATTTTAAACATTTATTTTAAATCTAAAGGCTAATAATTAATCTTATCATTCCCATATAAAAATAAGATTCACATTATGTGGCTTATCTAATGAGAATGTTATATTTATATGAGATTTGTAAGAAAAATTATCAGCCTTTAGTTTTAACATAAATGGATGATACTAAAAAGTATATGTAAAGAACATGTGTGTCTCTTTAATCATTTATTAGTCATATGAAAAGACACACATGTTCTTTAAAGGATTTTTTTTTAATTTTAAACATTTATTTTTAATATAAATGCTAATAATTATTCTTGTCGTTCTCATATAAAAATAAGATTCTCATTATGGGGGCTTATCTAATGAGAATGTTATATTTATATGAGATTTATAAGATTAATTATTAGCCTTTAGTTTAAAAATAAATGGATGATACTAAAAAGTATATATAAAGAACATGTGTGTCTCTTTAATCATTTATTAGTCATATGAAAAGACACACATGTTCTTAATTTTTTTTTTTTAATTTTAAACATTTATTTTAATCTAAAGGCTAATAATTATCTTTATCGTTCTCATATAAAAATAAGATTCTCATTATGGGGGCTTATCTAATGAGAATTTATATTTATATGAGATTTATAAGATTAATTATGAGCCTTTAGTTTAAAAATAAATGGATGATATAAAAAGTATATATAAAAAACATGTGTGTCTCTTTAATCATTTATTAGTCATTTGAAAAGACACACATGTTCTTTAAATGATTTTTTTTAATTTTAAACATTTATTTTAAATCTAAAGGCTAATAATTAATCTTATCATTCCATATAAAAATAAGATTCTCATTATGGGGCTTATCTAATGAGAATGTTATATTTATGAGATTTGTAAGAAAAATTATCAGCCTTTAGTTTAAAATAAATGGATGATACTAAAAAGTATATATAAAGAACATGTGTGTCTCTTTAATCATTTATTAGTCATAGAAAAGACACACATGTTCTTAAATGATTTTTTTTTAATTTTAAACATTTATTTTAATCTAAAGGCTAATAATTATCTTATCGTTCTCATATAAAAATAAGATTCTCATTATGGGGCTTATCTAATGAGAATGTTATATTTATATGAGATTTATAAAAATAATTATTAGCCTTTAGTTTAAAAATAAATGGATGATATTAAAAAGTATATATAAAGAACATGTGCGTCTCTTTAATCATTTATTGTCATATGAAAAGACACACATGTTCTTTAAATGATTTTTTTTAATTTTAAACATTTATTTTAATCTAAAGGCTAATAATTAATCTTATCATTCCCATATAAAAATAAGATTCACATTATGTGGCTTATCTAATGAGAATGTTATATTTATATGAGATTTGTAAGAAAAATTATCAGCCTTTAGTTTTAAATAAATGGATGATACTAAAAAGTATATGTAAAGAACATGTGTGTCTCTTTAATCATTTATTAGTCATATGAAAAGACACACATGTTCTTAAAATGATTTTTTTTTAATTTTAAACATTTATTTTAAATCTAAAGGCTAATAATTATCCTTATCGTTCTCATATCAAAATAAGATTCTCATTATGGGGACTTATCTAATGAGAATGTTATATTTATATGAGATTTATAAGATTAATTATTAGCCTTTAGTTTAAAAATAAATGGATGATACTAAAAAGTATATATAAAGAACATGTATGTCTCTTTAATCATTTATTAGTCATATGAAAAGACACACATGTTCTTAAAATGATTTTTTTTAATTTTAAACATTTATTTTTATCTAAAGGCTAATAATTATCCTTATCGTTCTCATATAAAAATAAGATTCTCATTATGGGGCTTATCTAATGAGAATTTATATTTATATGAGATTTATAAGATTAATTATGAGCCTTTAGTTTAAAAATAAATTGATGATACTAAAAAGTATATATAAAGAACATGTGTGTCTCTTTAATCATTTATTAGTCATTTGAAAAGACACACATGTTGTTTAAATGATTTTTATTTAATTTTAAACATTTATTTTAAATCTAAAGGCTAATAATTAATCTTATCATTCCCATATAAAAATAAAATTCACATTGTGTGGCTTATCTAATGAGAATGTTATATTAATGAGATTTGTAAGAAAAATTATCGGCCTTTAGTTTTAACATAAATGGATGATACTAAAAAGTATATGTAAAGAACATGTCTGTCTCTTTAATCATTTAATAGTCATTGAAAAAGACACACATGTTCTTTATAAAGTATATATAATTGATGATACTAAAAAGTATATATAAAGAACATGTGTGTCTCTTTAATCATTTATTAGTCATATGAAAAGACACACATGTTCACATGTTCTTTAAATGATTTTTTTTTTAATTTTAAACATTTATTTTTAATCTAAAGGCTAATAATTATCCTTATCGTTTTCATATAAAAATAAGATTCTCATTATGGGGGCTTATCTAATGAAAATGTTATATTTATATGAAATTTATGAAAATAATTATTAGCCTTTAGTTTAAAAATAAATGGATGATATTAAAAAGTATATATAAAGAACATGTGTGTCTCTTTAATAATTTATTAGTCATTTAAAAAGACACACATGTTATTTAAATGATTTTTTTTAATTTTAAACATTTATTTTTAATCTTAAGGCTAATAATTATCCTTATCGTTCTCCTATAAAAATAAGATTCTCATTATGGGGGCTTATCTAATGAGAATTTTATATTTATATGAGATTTATAAGATTAATTATTAGCCTTTAGTTTAAAAATAAATGGATGATATTAAAAAGTATATATAAAGAACATGTGCGTCTCTTTAATCATTTATTTATCATTTGAAAAGACACACATATTCTTTAAATGATTTTTATTTAATTTTAAACATTTATTTTAAATCTAAAGGCTAATAATTAATCTTATCATTCCCATATAAAAAAAATTCACATTATGTGGCTTATCTAATGGAATGTTATATTTATGAGATTTGTAAGAAAAATTATCAGCCTTTAGTTTTAACATAAATGGATGATACTAAAAAGTATATGTAAAGAACATGTCTGTCTCTTTAATCATTTATTAGTCATAGAAAAAGACACACATGTTCTTTAAATGTTTTTTTTAATTTTAAACATTTATTTTTAATCTAAAGGCTAATAATTATTCTTGTCGTTCTCATATAAAAATAAGATTCTCATTATGGGGGCTTATCTAATGAGAATATTATATTTATATGAGATTTATAAAAATAATTATTAGCCTTTAGTTTAAAAATAAATGGATGATATTAAAAAGTATATATAAAGAACATGTGCGTCTCTTTAATCATTTATTTGTCATATGAAAAGACACACATGTTCTTTAAATGATTTTTATTTAATTTTAAACATTTATTTTAAATCTAAAGGCTAATAATTAATCTTATCATTCCCATATAAAAATAAGATTCACATTATGTGGCTTATCTAATGAGAATGTTATATTTATATGAGATTTGTAAGAAAAATTATCAGCCTTTAGTTTTAACATAAATGGATGATACTAAAAAGTATATGTAAAGAACATGTGTGTCTCTTTAATCATTTATTAGTCATATGAAAAGACACACATGTTCTTTAAATTTTTTTTTTTAATTTTAAACATTTATTTTTAATCTAAAGGCTAATAATTATTCTTGTCGTTCTCATATAAAAATAAGATTCTCATTATGGGGGCTTATCTAATGAGAATGTTATATTTATATGAGATTTATAAAAATAATTATTAGCCTTTAGTTTAAAAATAAATGGATGATATTAAAAAGTATATATAAAGAACATGTGTGTCTCTTTAATCATTTATTAGTCATATGAAAAGACACACATGTTCTTAAAATGATTTTTTTTTAATTTTAAACATTTATTTTAAATCTAAAGGCTAATAATTATCCTTATCATTCTCATATAAAAATAAGATTCTCATTATGGGGACTTATCTAATGAGAATGTTATATTTATATGAGATTTATAAGATTAATTATTAGCCTTTAGTTTAAAAATAAATGGATGATACTAAAAAGTATATATAAAGAACATGTGTGTCTCTTTAATCATTTATTAGTCATATGAAAAGACACACATGTTCTTAAATGATTTTTTTTTAATTTTAAACATTTATTTTAATCTAAAGGCTAATAATTATCCTTATCGTTCTCATATAAAAATAAGATTCTCATTATGGGGGCTTATCTAATGAGAATGTTATATTATATGAGATTTATAAAAATAATTATTAGCCTTTAGTTTAAAAATAAATGGATGATATTAAAAAGTATATATAAAGAACATGTGTGTCTCTTTAATCATTTATTAGTCATATGAAAAGACACACATGTTCTTAAAATGATTTTTTTTAATTTTAAACATTTATTTTAAATCTAAAGGCTAATAATTATCCTTATCGTTCTCATATAAAAATAAGATTCTCATTATGGGACTTATCTAATGAGAATGTTATATTTATATGAGATTTATAAGATTAATTATTAGCCTTTAGTTTAAAAATAAATGGATGATACTAAAAAGTATATATAAAGAACATGTGTGTCTCTTTAATCATTTATTAGTCATATGAAAAGACACACATGTTCTTAAAATGATTTTTTTTTAATTTTAAACATTTATTTTAATCTAAAGGCTAATAATTATCCTTATCGTTCTCATATAAAAAAAGATTCTCATTATGGGGGCTTATCTAATGAGAATTTTATATTTATATGAGATTTATAAGATTAATTATTAGCCTTTAGTTTAAAAATAAATGGATGATATTAAAAAGTATATATAAAGAACATGTGTGTCTCTTTAATAATTTATTAGTCATATGAAAAGACACACATGTTCACATGTTCTTAAATGATTTTTTTTTAATTTTAAACATTTATTTTAATCTAAAGGCTAATAATTATCCTTATCGTTTTCATATAAAAATAAGATTCTCATTATGGGGGCTTATCTAATGAAATGTTATATTTATATGAAATTTATAAAATAATTATTAGCCTTTAGTTTAAAAATAAATGGATGATATTAAAAAGTATATATAAAGAACATGTGTGTCTCTTTAATATTTATTAGTCATTTGAAAAGACACACATGTTATTTAAATGATTTTTTTTAATTTTAAACATTTATTTTTAATCTTAAGGCTAATAATTATCCTTATCGTTCTCCTATAAAAATAAGATTCTCATTATGGGGGCTTATCTAATGAGAATTTTATATTTATATGAGATTTATAAGATTAATTATTAGCCTTTAGTTTAAAAATAAATGGATGATATTAAAAAGTATATATAAAGAACATGTGTGTCTCTTTAATCATTTATTATCATTTGAAAAGACACACATATTCTTTAAATGATTTTTATTTAATTTTAAACATTTATTTTAAATCTAAAGGCTAATAATTAATCTTATCATTCCCATATAAAAATAAATTCACATTATGTGGCTTATCTAATGAGAATGTTATATTTATGAGATTTGTAAGAAAAATTATCAGCCTTTAGTTTTAACATAAATGGATGATACTAAAAAGTATATGTAAAGAACATGTCTGTCTCTTTAATCATTTAATAGTCATTGAAAAAGACACACATGTTCTTTATAAAGTATATATAATTGATGATACTAAAAAGTATATATAAAGAACATGTGTGTCTCTTTAATCATTTATTATTCATATGAAAAGACACACATGTTCACATGTTCTTTAAATGATTTTTTTTTTAATTTTAAACATTTATTTTTAATCTAAAGGCTAATAATTATCCTTATCGTTTTCATATAAAAATAAGATTCTCATTATGGGGGCTTATCTAATGAAAATGTTATATTTATATGAAATTTATGAAAATAATTATTAGCCTTTAGTTTAAAAATAAATGGATGATATTAAAAAGTATATATAAAGAACATGTGTGTCTCTTTAATCATTTATTAGTCATTTAAAAAGACACACATGTTATTTAAATGATTTTTTTTAATTTTAAACATTTATTTTTAATCTTAAGGCTAATAATTATCTTATCGTTCTCCTATAAAAATAAGATTCTCATTATGGGGGCTTATCTAATGAGAATTTTATATTTATATGAGATTTATAAGATTAATTATTAGCCTTTAGTTTAAAAATAAATGGATGATATTAAAAAGTATATATAAAGAACATGTGCGTCTCTTTAATCATTTATTATCATTTGAAAAGACACACATATTCTTTAAATGATTTTTATTTAATTTTAAACATTTATTTTAAATCTAAAGGCTAATAATTAATCTTATCATTCCCATATAAAAATAAATTCACATTATGTGGCTTATCTAATGAGAATGTTATATTTATGAGATATGTAAGAAAAATTATCAGCCTTTAGTTTAACATAAATGGATGATACTAAAAAGTATATGTAAAGAACATGTGTGTCTCTTTAATCATTTATTAGTCATAGAAAAAGACACACATGTTCTTTAAATGTTTTTTTTTAATTTTAAACATTTATTTTAATCTAAAGGCTAATAATTATCTTGTCGTTCTCATATAAAAATAAGATTCTCATTATGGGGGCTTATCTAATGAGAATATTATATTTATATGAGATTTATAAAAATAATTATTAGCCTTTAGTTTAAAAATAAATGGATGATATTAAAAAGTATATATAAAGAACATGTGCGTCTCTTTAATCATTTATTTGTCATATGAAAAGACACACATGTTCTTTAAATGATTTTTATTTAATTTTAAACATTTATTTTAAATCTAAAGGCTAATAATTAATCTTATCATTCCCATATAAAAATAAGATTCACATTATGGGGCTTATCTAATGAGAATGTTATATTTATATGAGATTTGTAAGAAAAATTATCAGCCTTTAGTTTAACATAAATGGATGATACTAAAAAGTATATGTAAAGAACATGTGTGTCTCTTTAATCATTTATTAGTCATATGAAAAGACACACATGTTCTTTAAATGATTTTTTTTTAATTTTAAAATTTATTTTTAATCTAAAGGCTAATAATTATTCTTGTCGTTCTCATATAAAAATAAGATTCTCATTATGGGGGCTTATCTAATGAGAATGTTATATTTATATGAGATTTATAAGATTAATTATTAGCCTTTAGTTTAAAAATAAATGGATGATACTAAAAAGTATATATAAAGAACATGTGTGTCTCTTTAATCATTTATTAGTCATATGAAAAGACACACATGTTCTTAATTTTTTTTTTTAATTTTAAACATTTATTTTTAATCTAAAGGCTAATAATTATCTTATCGTTCTCATATAAAAATAAGATTCTCATTATGGGGGCTTATCTAATGAGAATTTATATTTATATGAGATTTATAAGATTAATTATTAGCCTTTAGTTTAAAAATAAATGGATGATATAAAAAGTATATATAAAAACATGTGTGTCTCTTTAATCATTTATTAGTCATTTGAAAAGACACACATGTTCTTTAAATGATTTTTATTTAATTTTAAACATTTATTTTAAATCTAAAGGCTAATAATTAATCTTATCATTCCCATATAAAAATAAGATTCACATTATGGGGCTTATCTAATGAGAATGTTATATTTATGAGATTTGTAAGAAAAATTATCAGCCTTTAGTTTTAAAATAAATGGATGATACTAAAAAGTATATATAAAGAACATGTGTGTCTCTTTAATCATTTATTAGTCATAGAAAAAGACACACATGTTCTTAAATGATTTTTTTTTAATTTTAAACATTTATTTTAATCTAAAGGCTAATAATTATTCTTATCGTTCTCATATAAAATAAGATTCTCATTATGGGGGCTTATCTAATGAGAATGTTATATTTATATGAGATTTATAAAATAATTATTAGCCTTTAGTTTAAAAATAAATGGATGATATTAAAAAGTATATATAAAGAACATGTGTGTCTCTTTAATCATTTATTTGTCATATGAAAAGACACACATGTTCTTTAAATGATTTTTATTTAATTTTAAACATTTATTTTAAATCTAAAGGCTAATAATTAATCTTATCATTCCATATAAAAATAAGATTCACATTATGGGCTTATCTAATGAGAATGTTATATTTATATGAGATTTGTAAGAAAATTATCAGCCTTTAGTTTTAACATAAATGGATGATACTAAAAAGTATATGTAAAGAACATGTGTGTCTCTTTAATCATTTATTAGTCATATGAAAAGACACACATGTTCTTAAATGATTTTTTTTTAATTTTAAACATTTATTTTAAATCTAAAGGCTAATAATTATCCTTATCGTTCTCATATAAAAATAAGATTCTCATTATGGGGACTTATCTAATGAGAATGTTATATTTATATGAGATTTATAAGATTAATTATTAGCCTTTAGTTTAAAAATAAATGGATGATACTAAAAAGTATATATAAAGAACATGTTGTCTCTTTAATCATTTATTAGTCATATGAAAAGACACACATGTTCTTAAATGATTTTTTTTAATTTTAAACATTTATTTTTATCTAAAGGCTAATAATTATCCTTATCGTTCTCATATAAAAATAAGATTCTCATTATGGGGCTTATCTAATGAGAATTTTATATTTATATGAGATTTATAAGATTAATTATTAGCCTTTAGTTTAAAAATAAATTGATGATACTAAAAAGTATATATAAAGAACATGTGTGTCTCTTTAATCATTTATTAGTCATTTGAAAAGACACACATGTTGTTTAAATGATTTTTATTTAATTTTAAACATTTATTTTAAATCTAAAGGCTAATAATTAATCTTATCATTCCCATATAAAAATAAAATTCACATTGTGTGGCTTATCTAATGAGAATGTTATATTAATGAGATTTGTAAGAAAAATTATCGGCCTTTAGTTTTAACATAAATGGATGATACTAAAAAGTATATGTAAAGAACATGTCTGTCTCTTTAATCATTTAATAGTCATTGAAAAAGACACACATGTTCTTTATAAAGTATATATAATTGATGATACTAAAAAGTATATATAAAGAACATGTGTGTCTCTTTAATCATTTATTAGTCATATGAAAAGACACACATGTTCACATGTTCTTTAAATGATTTTTTTTTAATTTTAAACATTTATTTTAATCTAAAGGCTAATAATTATCCTTATCGTTTTCATATAAAAATAAGATTCTCATTATGGGGGCTTATCTAATGAAAATGTTATATTTATATGAAATTTATGAAAATAATTATTAGCCTTTAGTTTAAAAATAAATGGATGATATTAAAAAGTATATATAAAGAACATGTGTGTCTCTTTAATAATTTATTAGTCATTTAAAAAGACACACATGTTATTTAAATGATTTTTTTTTAATTTTAAACATTTATTTTTAATCTTAAGGCTAATAATTATCCTTATCGTTCTCCTATAAAAATAAGATTCTCATTATGGGGGCTTATCTAATGAGAATTTATATTTATATGAGATTTATAAGATTAATTATTAGCCTTTAGTTTAAAAATAAATGGATGATATTAAAAAGTATATATAAAGAACATGTGCGTCTCTTTAATCATTTATTATCATTTGAAAAGACACACATATTCTTTAAATGATTTTTATTTAATTTTAAACATTTATTTTAAATCTAAAGGCTAATAATTAATCTTATCATTCCCATATAAAAATAAGATTCACATTATGTGGCTTATCTAATGAGAATGTTATATTTATGAGATTTGTAAGAAAAATTATCAGCCTTTAGTTTTAACATAAATGGATGATACTAAAAAGTATATGTAAAGAACATGTGTGTCTCTTTAATCATTTATTAGTCATAGAAAAAGACACACATGTTCTTTAAATGTTTTTTTTTAATTTTAAACATTTATTTTTAATCTAAAGGCTAATAATTATTCTTGTCGTTCTCATATAAAAATAAGATTCTCATTATGGGGGCTTATCTAATGAGAATGTTATATTTATATGAGATTTATAAAAATTATTAGCCTTTAGTTTAAAAATAAATGGATGATATTAAAAAGTATATATAAAGAACATGTGTGTCTCTTTAATCATTTATTGTCATATGAAAAGACACACATGTTCTTTAAATGATTTTTTTTAATTTTAAACATTTATTTTAAATCTAAAGGCTAATAATTAATCTTATCATTCCCATATAAAAATAAGATTCACATTATGGGCTTATCTAATGAGAATGTTATATTTATATGAGATTTGTAAGAAAATTATCAGCCTTTAGTTTAACATAAATGGATGATACTAAAAAGTATATGTAAAGAACATGTGTGTCTCTTTAATCATTTATTAGTCATATGAAAAGACACACATGTTCTTTAAATGATTTTTTTTTAATTTTAAACATTTATTTTAATCTAAAGGCTAATAATTATTCTTGTCGTTCTCATATAAAAATAAGATTCTCATTATGGGGGCTTATCTAATGAGAATGTTATATTTATATGAGATTTATAAGATTAATTATTAGCCTTTAGTTTAAAAATAAATGGATGATACTAAAAAGTATATATAAAGAACATGTGTGTCTCTTTAATCATTTATTAGTCATATGAAAAGACACACATGTTCTTAATTTTTTTTTTATTTTAAACATTTATTTTAATCTAAAGGCTAATAATTATCTTATCGTTCTCATATAAAAATAAGATTCTCATTATGGGGGCTTATCTAATGAGAATTTTATTTATATGAGATTTATAAGATTAATTATTAGCCTTTAGTTTAAAAATAAATGGATGATATAAAAAGTATATATAAAGAACATGTGTGTCTCTTTAATCATTTATTAGTCATTTGAAAAGACACACATGTTCTTTAAATGATTTTTATTTAATTTTAAACATTTATTTTAATCTAAAGGCTAATAATTATCTTATCATTCTCATATAAAAATAAATTCTCATTATGGGGCTTATCTAATGAGAATGTTATATTTATGAGATTTATAAGAAAAATTATCAGCCTTTAGTTTTAAATAAATGGATGATACTAAAAAGTATATATAAAGAACATGTGTGTCTCTTTAATCATTTATTAGTCATAGAAAAGACACACATGTTCTTTAAATGATTTTTTTTAATTTTAAACATTTATTTTTAATCTAAAGGCTAATAATTATTCTTATCGTTCTCATATAAAAATAAGATTCTCATTATGGGGGCTTATCTAATGAGAATGTTATATTTATATGAGATTTATAAAAATAATTATTAGCCTTTAGTTTAAAAATAAATGGATGATATTAAAAAGTATATATAAAGAACATGTGTGTCTCTTTAATCATTTATTAGTCATATGAAAAGACACACATGTTCTTTAAATGATTTTTATTTAATTGATGATACTAAAAAGTATATGTAAAGAACATGTGTGTCTCTTTAATCATTTATTAGTCATATGAAAAGACACACATGTTCTTAAAATGATTTTTTTTAATTTTAAACATTTATTTTAAATCTAAAGGCTAATAATTATCCTTATCGTTCTCATATCAAAATAAGATTCTCATTATGGGGACTTATCTAATGAGAATGTTATATTTATATGAGATTTATAAGATAATTATTAGCCTTTAGTTTAAAAATAAATGGATGATACTAAAAAGTATATATAAAGAACATGTATGTCTCTTTAATCATTTATTAGTCATATGAAAAGACACACATGTTCTTAAAATGATTTTTTTTTAATTTTAAACATTTATTTTTAATCTAAAGGCTAATAATTATCCTTATCGTTCTCATATAAAAATAAGATTCTCATTATGGGGCTTATCTAATGAGAATTTATATTTATATGAGATTTATAAGATTAATTATGAGCCTTTAGTTTAAAAATAAATTGATGATACTAAAAAGTATATATAAAGAACATGTGTGTCTCTTTAATCATTTATTAGTCATTTGAAAAGACACACATGTTGTTTAAATGATTTTTATTTAATTTTAAACATTTATTTTAAATCTAAAGGCTAATAATTAATCTTATCATTCCCATATAAAATAAAATTCACATTGTGTGGCTTATCTAATGAGAATGTTATATTAATGAGATTTGTAAGAAAAATTATCGGCCTTTAGTTTTAACATAAATGGATGATACTAAAAAGTATATGTAAAGAACATGTCTGTCTCTTTAATCATTTAATAGTCATTGAAAAAGACACACATGTTCTTTATAAAGTATATAATTGATGATACTAAAAAGTATATATAAAGAACATGTGTGTCTCTTTAATCATTTATTAGTCATATGAAAAGACACACATGTTCACATGTTCTTTAAATGATTTTTTTTTTAATTTTAAACATTTATTTTTAATCTAAAGGCTAATAATTATCCTTATCGTTTTCATATAAAAATAAGATTCTCATTATGGGGGCTTATCTAATGAAAATGTTATATTTATATGAAATTTATGAAAATAATTATTAGCCTTTAGTTTAAAAATAAATGGATGATATTAAAAAGTATATATAAAGAACATGTGTGTCTCTTTAATATTTATTAGTCATTAAAAAGACACACATGTTATTTAAATGATTTTTTTTAATTTTAAACATTTATTTTAATCTTAAGGCTAATAATTATCCTTATCGTTCTCATATAAAAATAAGATTCTCATTATGGGGGCTTATCTAATGAGAATTTATATTTATATGAGATTTATAAGATTAATTATTAGCCTTTAGTTTAAAAATAAATGGATGATATTAAAAAGTATATATAAAGAACATGTGTGTCTCTTTAATCATTTATTTATCATTTGAAAAGACACACAATTCTTTAATGATTTTTTTTAATTTTAAACATTTATTTTAAATCTAAAGGCTAATAATTAATCTTATCATTCCCATATAAAAATAAATTCACATTATGTGGCTTATCTAATGAGAATGTTATATTTATGAGATTTGTAAGAAAAATTATCAGCCTTTAGTTTTAACATAAATGGATGATACTAAAAAGTATATGTAAAGAACATGTGTGTCTCTTTAATCATTTATTAGTCATAGAAAAGACACACATGTTCTTTAAATGTTTTTTTTTAATTTTAAACATTTATTTTAATCTAAAGGCTAATAATTATTCTTGTCGTTCTCATATAAAAATAAGATTCTCATTATGGGGGCTTATCTAATGAGAATATTATATTTATATGAGATTTATAAAAATAATTATTAGCCTTTAGTTTAAAAATAAATGGATGATATTAAAAAGTATATATAAAGAACATGTGTGTCTCTTTAATCATTTATTTGTCATATGAAAAGACACACATGTTCTTTAAATGATTTTTATTTAATTTTAAACATTTATTTTAAATCTAAAGGCTAATAATTAATCTTATCATTCCCATATAAAAATAAGATTCACATTATGTGGCTTATCTAATGAGAATGTTATATTTATATGAGATTTGTAAGAAAAATTATCAGCCTTTAGTTTTAACATAAATGGATGATACTAAAAAGTATATGTAAAGAACATGTGTGTCTCTTTAATCATTTATTAGTCATATGAAAAGACACACATGTTCTTTAAAGGATTTTTTTTTAATTTTAAACATTTATTTTTAATATAAATGCTAATAATTATTCTTGTCGTTCTCATATAAAAATAAGATTCTCATTATGGGGGCTTATCTAATGAGAATGTTATATTTATATGAGATTTATAAGATTAATTATTAGCCTTTAGTTTAAAAATAAATGGATGATATTAAAAAGTATATATAAAGAACATGTGTGTCTCTTTAATCATTTATTAGTCATATGAAAAGACACACATGTTCTTAAAATGATTTTTTTTAATTTTAAACATTTATTTTAAATCTAAAGGCTAATAATTATCCTTATCGTTCTCATATAAAAATAAGATTCTCATTATGGGGGCTTATCTAATGAGAATGTTATATTTATATGAGATTTATAAAATAATTATTAGCCTTTAGTTTAAAAATAAATGGATGATATTAAAAAGTATATATAAAGAACATGTGTGTCTCTTTAATCATTTATTAGTCATATGAAAAAGACACACATGTTCTTTAAAATGATTTTTTTAATTTTAAACATTTATTTTTAATCTAAAGGCTAATAATTATCCTTATCGTTCTCATATAAAAATAAGATTCTCATTATGGGGACTTATCTAATGAGAATGTTATATTTATATGAGATTTATAAGATTAATTATTAGCCTTTAGTTTAAAATAAATGGATGATACTAAAAAGTATATATAAAGAACATGTGTCTCTTTAATCATTTATTAGTCATATGAAAAGACACACATGTTTCTTAAATGATTTTTTTTTAATTTTAAACATTTATTTTTAATCTAAAGGCTAATAATTATCCTTATCATTCCATATAAAAAAAGATTCTCATTATGGGGCTTATCTAATGAGAATTTATATTTTATGAGATTTGTAAGAAAATTATCAGCCTTTAGTTTAAAAATAAATGGATATATTAAAAGTATATATAAAGAACATTTGCGTCTCTTTAATCATTTATTCATTTGAAAAGACACACATGTTCTTTATAAAGTATATATAATTGATGATACTAAAAAGTATATATAAAGAACATGTGTGTCTCTTTAATCATTTATTAGTCATATGAAAAGACACACATGTCGTTATAAAAGGGATAGAATGTGAGGATACTAAAAGTATATCTAAACAGAACATGGTGTCTCCGTTAAGCATTTATTGTCATAAAAAGACACCATTTTCACATGTTCTTTAAATGATTTTTTTTTAATTTTAAACATTTATTTTTAATTAAAGGCTAATAATTATCCTTATCGTTTTCATATAAAAATAAGATTCTCATTATGGGGGCTTATCTAATGAAAATGTTATATTTATATGAATTTATGAAAATAATTATTAGC
This sequence comes from Lathyrus oleraceus, assembly GCF_024323335.1. Classification (NCBI taxonomy): domain Eukaryota; kingdom Viridiplantae; phylum Streptophyta; class Magnoliopsida; order Fabales; family Fabaceae; genus Lathyrus; species Lathyrus oleraceus. The sequence goes on along the minus strand of NC_066582.1, from coordinate 419,758,286 downwards.
CTTTAGTTTAAAAATAAATGGATGATATTAAAAAGTATATATAAAGAACATGTGTGTCTCTTTAATCATTTATTAGTCATTGAAAAGACACACATGTTCTTAAATGATTTTTTTTAATTTTAAACATTTATTTTAATCTTAAGGCTAATAATTATCCTTATCGTTCTCATATAAAAATAAGATTCTCATTATGGGGGCTTATCTAATGAGAATTTTATATTTATATGAGATTTGTAAGATTAATTATTAGCCTTTAGTTTAAAAATAAATGGATGATATTAAAAAGTATATATAAAGAACATGTGTGTCTCTTTAATCATTTATTAGTCATATGAAAAGACACACATGTTCTTTAAATGATTTTTTTTAATTTTAAACATTTATTTTTAATCTAAAGGCTAATAATTATTCTTATCGTTCTCATATAAAAATAAGATTCTCATTAGGGGGCTTATCTAATGAGAATTTATATTTATATGAGATTATAAAATAATTATTAGCCTTTAGTTTAAAAATAAATGGATGATATTAAAAAGTATATATAAAGAACATGTGTGTCTCTTTAATCATTTATTAGTCATATGAAAAGACACACATGTTCTTAAATGATTTTTTTTAATTTTAAACATTTATTTTAAATCTAAAGGCTAATAATTATCCTTATCGTTCTCATATAAAATAAGATTCTCATTATGGGGCTTATCTAATGAGAATGTTATATTTATATGAGATTTATAAGATTAATTATTAGCCTTTAGTTTAAAAATAAATGGATGATACTAAAAAGTATATATAAAGAACATGTGTGTCTCTTTAATCATTTATTAGTCATTAAAAAGACACACATGTTTTTAAATGATTTTTTTTAATTTTAAACATTTATTTTTAATCTAAGGCTAATAATTATTCTTATCGTTCTCATATAAAAATAAGATTCTCATTATGGGGGCTTATCTAATGAGAATTTATATTTATATGAGATTTATAAGATTAATTATTAGCCTTTAGTTTAAAAATAAATGGATGATATTAAAAAGTATATATAAAGAACATGTGTGTCTCTTTAATCATTTATTAGTCATTGAAAAGACACACATGTTCTTAAATGATTTTTATTTAATTTTAAACATTTATTTTAAATCTAAAGGCTAATAATTATCTTATCATTCCCATATAAAAATAAGATTCTCATTATGGGGCTTATCTAATGAGAATGTTATATTTATGAGATTTGTAAGAAAAATTATCAGCCTTTAGTTTAACATAAATGGATGATACTAAAAAGTATATGTAAAGAACATGTGTCTCTTTAATCATTTATTAGTCATAGAAAAAGACACACATGTTCTTTAAATGTTTTTTTTTAATTTTAAACATTTATTTTAATCTAAAGGCTAATAATTATTCTTGTCGTTCTCATATAAAAATAAGATTCTCATTATGGGGGCTTATCTAATGAGAATGTTATATTATATGAGATTTATAAAATAATTATTAGCCTTTAGTTTAAAAATAAATGGATGATATTAAAAAGTATATATAAAGAACATGTGCGTCTCTTTAATCATTTATTTGTCATATGAAAAGACACACATGTTCTTTAATGATTTTTATTTAATTTTAAACATTTATTTTAAATCTAAAGGCTAATAAATAATCTTATCATTCCCATATAAAAATAAGATTCACATTATGTGGCTTATCTAATGAGAATGTTATATTTATATGAGATTGTAAGAAAAATTATCAGCCTTTAGTTTTAAAATAAATGGATGATACTAAAAAGTATATGTAAAGAACATGTGTGTCTCTTTAATCATTTATTAGTCATATGAAAAGACACACATGTTCTTTAAATGATTTTTTTTTAATTTTAAACATTTATTTTTAATCTAAAGGCTAATAATTATTCTTGTCGTTCTCATATAAAAATAAGATTCTCATTATGGGGGCTTATCTAATGAGAATGTTATATTTATATGAGACTTATAAAAATAATTATTAGCCTTTAGTTTAAAAATAAATGGATGATATTAAAAAGTATATATAAGAACATGTGTGTCTCTTTAATCATTTATTAGTCATATGAAAAGACACACATGTTCTAAAATGATTTTTTTTAATTTTAAACATTTATTTAAATCTAAAGGCTAATAATTATCCTTATCATTCTCATATCAAAATAAGATTCTCATTATGGGGACTTATCTAATGAGAATGTTATATTTATATGAGATTTATAAGATTAATTATTAGCCTTTAGTTTAAAATAAATGGATGATACTAAAAAGTATATATAAAGAACATGTGTGTCTCTTTAATCATTTATTAGTCATTGAAAAGACACACATGTTCTTAAATGATTTTTTTTAATTTTAAACATTTATTTTAATCTAAAGGCTAATAATTATTCTTATCGTTCTCATATAAAAATAAGATTCTCATTATGGGGGCTTATCTAATGAGAATTTATATTTATATGAGATTTATAAGATTAATTATTAGCCTTTAGTTTAAAAATAAATGGATGATATTAAAAAGTATATATAAAGAACATGTGTGTCTCTTTAATCATTTATTAGTCATTTGAAAAGACACACATGTTCTTTAATGATTTTTATTAATTTTAAACATTTATTTTAAATCTAAAGGCTAATAATTAATCTATCATTCTCATATAAAAATAAGATTCACATTATGGGGCTTATCTAATGAGAATGTTATATTATATGAGATTTGTAAGAAAAATATAGCCTTTAGTTTTAACATAAATGGATGATACTAAAAAGTATATATAAAGAACATGTGTGTCTCTTTAATCATTTATTAGTCATATGAAAAAGACACACATGTTCTTTAAATGTTTTTTTTTTAATTTTAAACATTTATTTTTAATCTAAAGGCTAATAATTATTCTTCGTTCTCATATAAAAATAAGATTCTCATTATGGGGGCTTATCTAATGAGAATGTTATATTTATATGAGATTTATAAAAATAATTATTAGCCTTTAGTTTAAAAATAAATGGATGATATTAAAAAGTATATAAAGAACATGTGTGTCTCTTTAATCATTTATTAGTCATATGAAAAGACACACATGTTCTTAAATGATTTTTATTTAATTTTAAACATTTATTTTAAATCTAAAGGCTAATAATTAATCTTATCATTCCCATATAAAAATAAATTCACATTATGTGGCTTATCTAATGAGAATGTTATATTTATGAGATTTGTAAGAAAAATTATCAGCCTTTAGTTTTAACATAAATGGATGATACTAAAAAGTATATGTAAAGAACATGTGTCTCTTTAATCATTTATTAGTCATAGAAAAGACACACATGTTCTTTAAATGATTTTTTTAATTTAAACATTTATTTTTAATCTAAAGGCTAATATTATTCTTGTCGTTCTCATATAAAAATAAGATTCTCATTATGGGGGCTTATCTAATGAGAATGTTATATTTATATGAGATTTATAAAAATAATTATTAGCCTTTAGTTTAAAAATAAATGGATGATATTAAAAAGTATATATAAAGAACATGTGTGTCTCTTTAATCATTTATTAGTCATATGAAAAGACACACATGTTCTTAAAATGATTTTTTTTTAATTTTAAACATTTATTTTAAATCTAAAGGCTAATAATTATCCTATCGTTCTCATATAAAATAAGATTCTCATTATGGGGACTTATCTAATGAGAATGTATATTTATATGAGATTATAAGATTAATTATTAGCCTTTAGTTTAAAATAAATGGATGATATACTAAAAAGTATATATAAAGAACATGTGTGTCTCTTTAATCATTTATTAGTCATATGAAAAGACACACATGTTCTTAAATTTTTTTTTTTAATTTTAAACATTTATTTTAATCTAAAGGCTAATAATTATCTTATCGTTCTCATATAAAAATAAGATTCTCATTATGGGGCTTATCTAATGAGAATTTTATATTTATATGAGATTTATAAGATTAATTATTAGCCTTTAGTTTAAAAATAAATGATGATACTAAAAAGTATATATAAAGAACATGTGTGTCTCTTTAATCATTTATTAGTCATATGAAAAGACACACATGTTCTTTAATGATTTTTATTTAATTTTAAACATTTATTTTAAATCTAAAGGCTAATAATTAATCTTATCATTCCCATATAAAAATAAGATTCACATTGGTGGCTTATCTAATGAGAATGTTATATTTATATGAGATTTGTAAGAAAAATTATCAGCCTTTAGTTTTAACATAAATGGATGATACTAAAAAGTATATGTAAAGAACATGTGTGTCTCTTTAATCATTTATTAGTCATATGAAAAGACACACATGTTCTTTAAAATATTTTTTTTATTTTAAACATTTATTTTAATCTAAAGGCTAATAATTATCTTATCGTTCTCATATAAAAATAAGATTCTCATTATGGGGGCTTATCTAATGAGAATGTTATATTATATGAGATTTATAAAATAATTATTAGCCTTTAGTTTAAAAATAAATGGATGATATTAAAAAGTATATATAAAGAACATGTGTGTCTCTTTAATCATTTATTAGTCATATGAAAAGACACACATGTTCTTAAAATGATTTTTTTTTAATCTTAAACATTTATTTTAAATCTAAAGGCTAATAATTATCCTTATCGTTCTCATATAAAAATAAGATTCTCATTATGGGGCTTATCTAATGAGAATGTTATATTTATATGAGATTTATAAGATTAATTATTAGCCTTTAGTTTAAACATAAATGGATGATATTAAAAAGTATATATAAAGAACATGTGTGTCTCTTTAATAATTTATTAGTCATTTAAAAAGACACACATGTTATTTATATGATTTTTTTTAATTTTAAACATTTATTTTTAATCTTAAGGCTAATAATTATTCTTATCGTTCTCATATAAAAATAAGATTCTCATTATGGGGCTTATCTAATGAGAATTTATATTTATATGAGATTATAAGATAATTATTAGCCTTTAGTTTAAAAATAAATGGATGATATTAAAAGTATATATAAAGAACATGTGGTCTCTTTAATCATTTATTATCATTTGAAAAGACACACATGTTCTTAAATGATTTTTATTTAATTTTAAACATTTATTTTAAATCTAAAGGCTAATAATTAATCTTATCATTCCATATAAAAATAAGATTACATTATGTGGCTTATCTAATGAGAATGTTATATTTATGAGATTTGTAAGAAAAATTATCAGCCTTTAGTTTAAAATAAATGGATGATACTAAAAAGTATATATAAAGAACATGTGTGTCTTTAATCATTTATTAGTCATAGAAAAAGACACACATGTTCTTTAAATGATTTTTTTTTAATTTTAAACATTTATTTTTAATCTAAAGGCTAATAATTATTCTTGTCGTTCTCATAAAAAATAAGATTCTCATTATGGGGGCTTATCTAATGAGAATGTTATATTTATATGAGATTTATAAAAATAATTATTAGCCTTTAGTTTAAAAATAAATGGATGATATTAAAAAGTATATATAAAGAACATGTGTGTCTCTTTAATCATTTATTAGTCATATGAAAAGACACACATGTTCTTTAAATGATTTTTTTTTAATTTTAAACATTTATTTTAAATCTAAAGGCTAATAATTATCCTTATCGTTCTCATATAAAAATAAGATTCTCATTATGGGGCTTATCTAATGAGAATGTTATATTTATATGAGATTTATAAGATTAATTATTAGCCTTTAGTTTAAAATAAATGGATGATATACTAAAAAGTATATATAAAGAACATGTGTGTCTCTTTAATCATTTATTAGTCATATGAAAAGACACACATGTTCTTAAATTTTTTTTTAATTTTAAACATTAATTTTAATCTAAAGGCTAATAATTATCTTATCGTTCTCATATAAAAATAAGATTCTCATTATGGGGGTTATCTAATGAGAATTTATATTTATATGAGATTTATAAGATTAATTATTAGCCTTTAGTTTAAAAATAAATGGATGATACTAAAAAGTATATATAAAGAACATGTGTGTCTCTTTAATCATTTATTAGTCATATGAAAAGACACACATGTTCTT